>NW_027598307.1:0-48400 GCF_964194155.1 Cetorhinus maximus | reverse complement strand
AGGAGGGGAGAGGGAGAGAGGGAGAAAGAAAGAGAGACAGGAGAGAGAGGGAGGGAGAGGGGAGACGGAGAGAGGTGGAGAGAGAGAGGGGGAGGGGGAGACAGGGAGACGGAGAGAGAGGGAGAGGGGGAGAAAGAGAGAGGGGAAGAGAATGGGAGGGGGAGAGAGAGAGAGAGAAAGAGAGAGTGGGAGAGGGAGAGAGGAGAAACGGAGAGAGGGAATGGGAGAGAGAGACAGAGAGGGAGAGGAGGAGAGAGAGATCAGGAGACAGAGATAGAGGGGGGAGGGAACAGAGGAGAGGGAGAGGGAGAGACGGAGAGGGAGGGGGAGAGAGAAAGAGACAGAGAGAGAGAGAGAGAGGCAGGGAGAGAAAGAGAGAGGGAGAGGGGAGAGGGAGAGAGAGAGAGAGGGAGAGGGGAGAGGGAGAGGGGGAGAAAGAGAGAGGGAAAGAGATAGGGGGAGGGAGAGAGAGAGAGAGTGGGGGAGAGGGAGAGGGACAGGGACAGACAGAGGCAGGGAGAGAAAGAGAGAGGGAGAGAGAGAGGGTGAGAGGGAGGGAGAGAGGGTGAGAGGGAGGGAGAGGGAGATGGAGAGAAAGAGAGAGAGTGGGAGAGGGGAGACAGAGAGAGGGACAGAGGGAGTGGGGAGAGGGAGAGGGACAGGGAGAGAGAGAGACAGGGAGAGAAAGAGAGAGGGAGAGGGGGAGGGAGATAAAGAGCCAGAGAGAGGGAGAGGGAGCGGGGGGGGAGAAAGAGAGAGGACGAGGGAGAGAGAGAGATGGAGAGAGAGAGAGAATGGGGTGAGGGAGAGGGACAGGGAGAGAGAGAGATGGAGAGAGAGGAAGAGGGAGGGAGAGAAATAGAGAGAGGGAGAGAGGGAAGGAAAGACAGAGGGGAAGGAAGAGGGAAAGGGACAGAGAGAGGGAGAGAGAGGGAGAGAGACTGAGACAGAGAGACGGAGAAAGAGAGGCAGAGAGAGAAAGAGAGGGAGAGAGGGAGAGAGAGGGAGAGGATGAGAGAGCGGGAGAGGGAGAGAGAGAGAGAGAGGAAGAGGGAGAGAGAGAGAGGAAGAGTGAGAGGGAGAGGGAGGGAGAGGGAGAGGGAGGGAGAGAGAGAGCATGAAGGCGTGTGAATCAATCAGTCCCATCCTAAAAGACTGTAACCCTGATGTGCAGCCCTCCCTCGATGCTGGGAGGTGCCGGCCTGGGTTGTGGGGCTCGAGTCTCTGGAGGAGGGGGGAGGGGGGGGGAATCTGGAACCTGTGACCCTCTGACCCAGAGGCGAGAGGCGACAAAGAGAACGGCCTGGCTCGTGCTCGATATGGGACCCGCTCCGCTCTACCTCTCGTGACACTCGGCACGATCAAACCCCAAAGCTCGAGCCCCAGCCCCATCTCTGCCCACCCCCTGGGGCAGTGACTGGCGGCCACCAATGGAGCAAGAAGAAATACCAGGGAGGGAGTCAAAAACACCAGAGGAATTGTGGGGGGGTGTGGGGGTGGTGGACAGACCAGCTTTCCCATTGGCTGCTTGTGGGGGTGGAAGTGCATATGGCCAACCAATGACCTTGCAGGATGTTTAACATGGTGGCTCCACCCAAACGGCGATTGTCTTTCAGGCTGGTTGACTCACACAATCTGCACTATTGTTCGTAGGGAGGGTACCGAGTCTCCTGCAATCATTGAGGAGTGCCCGAGGGTGGAACTGGGCACAGTGCCAGGCCACAAAGTCCGCGCCCACCTCCCGGCGTTCTCACATTATTCCACTCGACAGGTTAGGCAAGGTCAGTCACGCCACGGCTCCAGGGGAAGGTGGAAGATAAATCCCTTTGCTGAAGAAGTTGGGGGGGGTGGGGGACGAGAAAGATTTTTTCCAAAAGGTAAAAAAAGGACCCCAGAACGGCCCGGTCTTAACTGTCAGGAGAAGCCGAGCAGGCCGGAGCCTGTTTTTTTGAGAAACAAAGGGGCTGATGTGGTTGACATCATTAAGATTCTGGGAGCGGTTTGATAGGGTCGATGCTGAGAAGATGAGGGGAGGGATGGTGGGCAGGAGGGAGGCCAGAACCAGGAGGCCATCAATATAGATGGTCCCTTGGCCAAAGAGGGCGTTGGCGGCCATTAAGGTGGATTGGATTGGTCCATCCTGTCTGGAAGACCACTGCAGGTGTATGCTGGGGCCTCCAGCGGTCTGGCTCACACAGGAAACTCTCCCTGATCTTACTATCTGCCAACAGGCGGACTGGAAGGATTTATTCCATGAGAATGAACCTGATTGGCCATGTTATGGACGCACCTTCTCCGATCGTCAAACCCCAGGGCGGCATCGGACACCAAAGATTCTGACCCTGAGGTACTGCCCAAAGCACAACAAAAAAATACAATCGCAAAACATCAGAAACAAATGCAACAGGGAACTAAATAAAGCTGCATTTATACTGTCCTCAACAGTCCCAGTACTGGTACAGCATGGGGTTAGATACAGAGTAAAGCTCCCTCTACACTGTCCCCGTCAAACACTCCCAGGACAGGTACAGCACGGGGTTAGATACAGAGTAAAGCTCCCTCTACACTGTCCGCATCAAACACTCCCAGGACAGGTACAGAACGGGGTTGTATACAGAGTAAAGCTCCCTCTACACTGTCCCCATCAAACACTCCCAGGACAGGTACAGCACGGGGTTAGATACAGAGTAAAGCTCCCTGTACACTGTCCCCATCAAACACTCCCAGGACAGGTACAGCACGGGGTTAGATACAGAGTAAAGCTCCCTCTACACTGTCCCCATCAAACACTCCCAGGACAGGTACAGCACGGGGTTAGATACAGAGTAAAGCTCCCTCTACACTGTCCCTGTCAAACACTCCCAGGACAGGTAAAGCACGGGGTTAGATACAGAGTAAAGCTCCCTCTACACTATCCCCATCAAAAACTCCCAGGACAGGTACAGCACGGGGTTAGATACAGAGTAAAGCTCCCTCTACACTGTCCCCACCAAACACTCCCAGGACAGGCACAGCAAGGGGTTAGATACAGAGTAAAGCTCCCTCTACACTGTCCCCATCAAACACTCCCAGGACAGGCACAGCAAGGGGTTAGATACAGAGTAAAGCTCCCTCTACACTGTCCCCATCAAACACTCCCAGGACAGGTACAGCACGGGGTTAGATACAGAGTAAAGCTCCCTCTACACTGTCCCCATCAAACACTCTCAGGACAGGTACAGCACGGGGTTAGACATAGAGTAAATCTCCCTCTACACTATTCCCATCAAAAACTCCCAGGACTGGAACAGCATGGTGTTAGATACAGAGTAAAGCTCCCTCTACACTGCCCCCATCAACCACTCCCAGGGCAGGTCCAGCACAGGGATAGATACAGAGTAAAGCTTCCTCTACACTGTCCCCATCAAACACTCCCAGGGCAGCTACAGTACGCGGATAGATTGAGAGTAAAGCATCTTCTACACTGTCCCCATGAAAGACTCCCAGGACAGGTACAGCACGGGGTTAGATACAGAGTAAAGCTCCCTCTACACTGTCCCCATCAAACACTCCCAGGACAGGTACAGCACGGGGTTAGATACAGAGTAAAGCTCCCTCTACACTGTCCCCATCAAACACTCCCAGGGCAGGTACAGCACGGGGTTAGATACAGAGTAAAGCTCCCTCTACACTGTCCCCATCAAACACTCCCAGGGCAGGTACAGCACGGGGTTAGATACAGAGTAAAGCTCCCTCCGCACTGTCCCCACCAAACACTCCCAGGACAGGAACAGCACGGGGTGAGATACAGAGAAAAGCTCCCTCTACACTGTCCCCATCAAACACTCCCAGGACAGGTACAGCACGGGGTTAGATACAGAGTAAAGCTCCCTCTACACTGTCCCCATCAAACACTCCCAGGACAGGTACAGAACGGGGTTAGATACAGAGTAAAGCTCCCTCTACACCGTCCCCATCAAACACTCCCAGGACAGGTACAGCACGGGGTTAGATACAGAGTAAAGCTCCCTCTACACTGTCCCCATCAAACACTCCCAGGACAGGCACAGCACGGGGTTAGACAAAGAGTAAAGCTCCCTCTACACTGTCCCCATCAAACACTCCCAGGACAGGTACAGCACGGGGTTAGATACAGAGTAAAGCTCCCTCTACACCGTCCCCATCAAACACTCCCAGGACAGGTACAGCACGGGGTTAGTTACAGAGTAAAGCTCCCTCTACACTGTCCCCATCAACAATACCAGGACAGGTAAAGCACGGGGTTAGATACAGAGTAAAGCTCCCTCTACACTGTCCCCATCAAACACTCCCAGGACAGGTACAGCACGGGGTTAGATACAGAGTAAAGCTCCCTCCACACTGTCCCCATCAAATATTCCTAGGACAGGTACAGCACGGGGTTAGATACAGAGTAAAGCTCCCTCTACACTCTCCCCATCAAACACTCCCAGGCCAGGTCGAGCACAGGGTTACAATACAGAGTAAAGCTCTCTCTACACAGTCCCCATTAAACTCTCCCTGGACAGGCATAGCACAGGGGTAGATACAGAGTAAAGCTCCCTCTACACTGTCCCCATCAAACACTCCCAGGGCAGGTACAGCACAGGGTTACATCAAGAGTAAAGCTCCCTCTACACTGTCCCCATCGAACACTCCCAGGACAGGTACAGCATGGGGTTAGATACAGAGTAAAGCTCCCTCTACACTGTCCCCATCAAACACTCCCAGGACAGGTATAGCACGGTGTAAGATACAGAGTAAAGCTCCCTCTACACTGTCCCCATCAAACATTCCCAGGACAGGTACAGAACGGGGTTAGATACAGAGTAAAGCTCCCTCTACACTGTCCCCATCAAAAACGCCCAGGACAGGTATAGCACGGTGTAAGATACAGAGTAAAGCTTCCTCTACACTGTCCCCATCAAAAACTCCCAGGACAGGTATAGCACGGTGTAAGATACAGAGTAAAGCTCCCTCTACACTGTCCCCATCAAACACTCCAAGGACAGGTACAGCACGGGGTTAGATACAGAGTAAAACTTCCTCTACACTCTCCCCATCAAACACTCCCAGGACAGGTACCGCACGGAGTTTGATAAAGAGTAAAGCTCCTTCTACAGTGTCCCCATCAAACATCCCAGGACAGGTATAGCACGCGGTTAGATACAGAGTAAAGCTCCCTCTACACTGTCCCCATCAAACACTCCTAGGAGAGGAACAGTACGGCGTTAGATACAGAGTAAAGTTCCCTCTACACCGTCCCCATCAAATACTCCCAGGAGAGGTACAGCACGAGGTTAGATACAGAGTAAAGCTCCCCCTACACTGTCCCCATCAAACACTCCCAGGACAGGTACAGCACGGGGTTAGATACAGAGTAAAGCTCCCTCTACACCGTCCCCATCAAACACTCCCAGGACAGGTACAGCACGGGGTTAGATACAGAGTAAAGCTCCCCCTACACTGTCCCCATCAACAATACCAGGACAGGTACAGCACGGGGTTAGATACAGAGTAAAGCTCCCTCCACACTGTCCCCATTAAACACTCCCAGGCCAGGTCGAGCACAGGGTTACAATACAGAGTAAAGCTCTCTCTACACAGTCCCCATTAAACTCTCCCTGGACAGGCATAGCACAGGGTTAGATACAGAGTAAAGCTCCCTCTACACTATTCCCATCAAAAACTCCCAGGACTGGAACAGCATAGGGTTAGATACATAGTAAAGCTCCCTCTACACTGTCCCCATCAAACACTCCCAGGACAGGTACAGCACAGGGTTACATCAAGAGTAAAGCTCCCTCTACACTGTCCCCATCGAACACTCCCAGGACAGGCACAGCATGGGGTTAGATACAGAGTAAAGCTCCCTCTACACTGTCCCCATCAAACACTCCCAGGACAGGTACAGAACGGGGTTAGATACAGAGTAAAGCTCCTTCTACACTGTCCCCATCAAACACTCCCAGGACAGGTACAGCATGGGGTTAGATACAGAGTAAAGCTCCCTCTACACCGTCCCCATCAAACACTCCCAGGACAGGTACAGCACAGGGTTAGATACAGAGTAAAGCTCCCTCTGCACTGCACCCATCAACCACTCCCAGGGCAGGTCCAGCACAGGGATAGACACAGTGTAAAGCTTCCTCTACACTGTCCCCACCAAACACTCCCAGGACAGGAACAGCGCGGGATGAGATACAGAGAAAAGCTCCCTCTACTCTGTCCCCATCAAATATTCCTAGGACAGGTACAGCATGGGGTTAGATACAGAGTAAAGCTCCCTCTACACCGTCCCCATCAAACACTCCCTGGACAGGTACAGCACGGGGTTAGATACAGAGTAAAGCTCCCTCTACACTTTCCCATCAAACACTCCCAGGACAGGTACAGCACGGGGTTAGATACAGAGTAAAGCTCCCTCTACCCTGTCCCCATCAAACACTCCTTGGACAGGTGCAGCACAGGGTTACAATACAGAGTAAAGCTCCCTCTACACAGTCCCCATTAAACTCTCTCTGGACATGCAGAGCACGGGGTAAGATACAGAGTAAAGCTTACTCTAACACTCTCACCATCAACACTACCAGGACAGTTACAGCATCGGATTAGATACAGAGTAAAGCACACTCCAAACTGTCCCCATCAAATATTCCCAGGACAGGTACAGCACGGGGTTAGATACAGAGTAAATCTCCCTCTACACTGTCCCCATCAAACACTCCCAGGACATGTACAGCACGTGGTTAGATACAGAGTAAATCTCCCTCTACACTGTCCCCATCAAACACTCCCAGGAGAGCTACAGCACGTGGTTAGATACAGAGTAAATCTCCTTCTACACTGTCCCCATCAAACACTCCCAGGACAGGTACAGCACGGGGTTAGACACACTGTAAAGCTTCCTCTACACTGTCCTCATCAAACGCTCCCAGGACAGGTACAGCACGGTGTTAGATACAGAGTAAAGCTGCCTCTACACTGCCCCCATCAACCACTCACAGCGCAGGTCCACCATAGGGATAGACACGGAGTAAATTTCCCTCTACACTATTCCCATCAGAAACTCCCAGGACTGGAACAGCACGGGGTTAGATGCAGAGTAAAGCTCCCTCTACACTGTCCCCACTAAACTCTCCCAGAACAGGCAGAGAACGAGGATAGATTCAGAGTAAATCTCCCTCTACACTGTCCCCGTCAAACACTCCCAGGACAGGTACAGCACGGGGTTAGATACAGAGTAAAGCTCCCTCTACACTGTCCCCATCAAACACTCCCAGGACAGGTACAGCACGGGGTTAGATACAGAGTAAACCTCACTCTACACTATCCCCATCAAACACTCCCAGGACAGGTACAGCACAGGGTTAGATACAGAGTAAAGCTCCCTCTACACTGTCCCCATCAAACACTCCCCGGGCAGGTACAGCACGGGGTTAGATACAGAGTAAAGCTCCCTCTACACTGTCCGCATCAAATATTCCTAGAACAGGTATAGCACAGGGTTACAATATAGAGTAAAGCTACCTCAAACACTCCCAGGACAGGTACAGCACGGGGTTAGATGCAGAATAAAGCTTCCTCTACACTGTCCCCACGAAACTCTCCCAGAATAGGCAGAGAACGAGGATAGATTCAGAGTAAAGCTCCCTCTACACTGTCCCCATCAAACACTCCCAGGGCAGGTAGAGCCCAGGGTTAGATACAGAGTAAAACTCTCTCTACACTGTCCCCATCAAACACTCCCAGGACAGGAACAGCACGGGGTTAGTCACACTGTAAAGCTCCCTCTACACTGTCCCCATCAAACACTCCCAGGACAGGTACAACACGGGGTTAGATACAGAGTCAAGCTCCCTCTACACTGTCCCCATCAAACACTCCCAGGACAGGTACAGCACGGGGTTAGATACAGAGTAAAGCTCCCTCTACACTGTCCCCATCAAACACTCCCAGGACAGGTACAGCACGGGGTTAGATACAGAGTAAAGCTCCCTTCAAACTGTCCCCATCAAATACTCCCAGGACAGGTACAGCACGTGGTTAGATAAAGGGTAAATCTCCCTCTGCACTGTCCCCATCAAACACTCCCAGGACAGGTACAACACGGGGTTAGATACAGAGTTAAGCTACCTCTACACTGTCCCCATCAAACACTCCCAGGACAGGTACAGCATGGGGTTAGATACAGAGTAAAGCTCCCTCTACACTGTCCCCATCAAATACTCCCAGGACAGGTACAGCACGGGGTTAGATACAGAGTAAAGCTCCCTCTACACTATCCCCATCAAACACTCCCAGGACAGGTACAGCACGGGGTTAGATAGAGTAAAGCTCCTTCTACACTGTCGCCATCAAACACTCCCAGGACAGGAACAGCACGGGGTTAGATACAGAGTAAAGCTCCCACTACACAGTCCCCATCAAACACTCCTAGGACAGGTACAGCACGGGGTTAGATACAGAGTCAAGCTACCTCTACACTATCCCCATCAAACACTCCCATGACAGGTACAGCACGGCGTTAGACACAGAGTAAACCTCACTCTACACTATCTCCATCAAACACACCCAGGACACGTACAGCATGGGGTTAGACACAAAGTAAAGCTCCCTCTACACTGTCCGCATCAAACCCTCCCAGGACAGGTACAGCACGGGGTTAGATACAGAGTAAAGCTCCCTCTACACTGTCCCCATCAAACACTCCCAGGGCAGGTACAGCACGGGGTTAGATGCAGAGTAAAGCTTCCTCTACACTGTCCCCACTAAACTCTCCCAGAACAGGCAGAGAACGAGGATAGATTCAGAGTAAATCTCCCTCTACACTGTCCCCATCAAACACTCCCAGGACAGGTACAGCACGGGGTTAGATACAGAGTAAAGCTCCCTCTACACTATCCCCATCAAACACTCCCAGGACAGGTACAGCACGGGGTTAGATACAGAGTAAAGCTCCCTCTACACTGTCCCCATCAAACACTCCCAGGACAGGTACAGCACGGGGTTAGATACAGAGTAAAGCTCCTTCTACACTGTCGCCATCAAACACTCCCAGGACAGGAACAGCACGGGGTTAGATACAGAGTAAAGCTCCTTCTACACTATCCCCATCAAACACTCCCCGGGCAGGTACAGCAGGGGGTTAGATACAGAGTCAAGCTCCCTCTACACTGTCCGCATCAAATATTCCTAGAACAGGTATAGCACAGGGTTACAATATAGAGTAAAGCTACCTCAAACACTCCCAGGACAGGTACAGCACTGGGTTAGATGCAGAATAAAGCTTCCTCTACACTGTCCCCACGAAACTCTCCCAGAATAGGCAGAGAACGAGGATAGATTTGGAGTAAAGCTCCCTCTACACTGTCCCCGTCAAACACTCCCAGGGCAGGTAGAGCCCAGGGTTAGATACAGAGTAAAACTCTCTCTACACTGTCCCCATCAAACACTCCCTGGACAGGTACCGCACGGGGTTAGATACAGAGTAAAGCTCCCTCTACACTGTCCCCATCAAACACACCCAGGACAAGTACAGCACGGGGTTAGATACAGAGTAAATCTCCCTCTACACTGTCCCCAATAAACACTCCCAGGACAGGTACAGCACGGGGTTAGATA
The DNA here is from genome assembly GCF_964194155.1 of Cetorhinus maximus. NCBI lineage: Eukaryota > Metazoa > Chordata > Chondrichthyes > Lamniformes > Cetorhinidae > Cetorhinus > Cetorhinus maximus. Next base: position 38,779 of record NW_027598307.1, on the reverse strand, counting down.
CAGAGTAAAGCTCCCTCTACACTGTCCCCATCAAACACTCCCAGGACAGGTACAGCACGGGGTTAGATACAGAGTAAAGCTCCCTCTACACTGTCCCCATCAAACACTCCCAGGACAGGTACAGCACGGGGTTCGATACAGAGAATATCTGCCTCTCTACTGATTGAGTGTGAAGTGAAACGTTTGAGCTAAGATTAAGATTAGAGTCAATGCTGTGGTTAGGATTACGATTAACCTGAATGTTAAGATGATGAATCCGGTTAGGGCTAGCGTTACAGTTAGTTTCAAGGGTTTAGGGTTTGGTTTAGGTTTAAGTTTCAGTGTTAAGTTTCGTGTTAGAGTTAAGCGTTAGGGTTATGGTTGAAGTTTAAGGTTCGGGTTAGGGTTACGGGTCAGGCTTAATGTTAAGGGTTAAGGTTAGGGTTAGGGTTATGTTTAGGGGTAGTGTTAAGGATGCGGGCAGGGTTAGATTTTGGTTTGAGGGTTAGGGTTAGGGTTACAGTTAAGGGTTAGTTTTAGGGAAGTTTTATGGTTAAGTGTTAGGGTTAAGGGTTATGGTTCAGAGTTAGGGTTGGGCTTAGGGTTAGGGTTAAGTGTTAGGGTTAAGGGTTAGTGTTAGGGTAGGGTTAGGCTTATGGTAGGGTAGGGTTAGGGTTAGGGTTGAGTGTCAGGGTTAGAGTTAGGGTTAAGTGTTAGGGTTGGGATTAGGGTTAGGGTTAGTGTTAGGGTTAAGGGTAAGGATTATTTGTTAGGGTAGGGTTAGGGTTAGGGTTAAGGGTTAGGGTTAAATGTTAGGGTTAAGGGTTGGGGTTAGGTCGAGGATTATGGTTAAGGGTTAGGATTACTGTTAGAGTTCGGGTTAGGGTAGGGTTAGGGTTAAGGTTAGGGTTAAGGGTTAGGATTATGGGTTAGGGTAGGGTTAGGGTTAGGGTTGAGGGTTAGTGTTAGGATTAGGGTTAGGGTTAAGTGATAGGGTTAGGATTAGGGTTAGGGTTAGGATAGGGTTAGGGTTAGGATTAGGGTTAAGTGTTAGAGTTAAGGGTTGGGATTAGGGTTAGCATTATGGTTAAGGGTTAGGGTTATGGTTAAGGGTTAGGGTTAATGTTAGAGTTTGTTTTAGGATAGGGTAGGGTTTGGGTTAGGGTTTGGGTTAAGTGTTAGGGTTAAGTGTTAGGGTTAAGAGTTAGGGTTAGGGTAGGGTTAGGTTTAAGGTTAGGGTTAAGTGTTAGGGTTAAGGGTTATGGTTAGGGTTAAGGGAAGGGTTCAGTGTTAGGGTTAGGGTTAGGTCTAGGGTTAGGTTTAAGGTTAAGGTTAAGTGTTAGGGTTAAGGGTTAGGGTTAGGGTTAAGGGTTAGGGTTAAGTGTTAGGGTTAGGATTAAGAACAAAGAACAAAGAAAAGTACAGCACAGGAACAGGCTCTTCGGCCCTCCAAGCCTGCACCGATCATATTGCCTGTCAACTAAAACATTTTGCACTTCCGGGATCTGTATCCCTCTATTCCCACCCTATTCATGTATTTGTCAAGCTGCCTTTTAAACACCACTATCGTACCTGCTTCCACCACCTCCTCTGGCAGCGAATTCCAGACACTCACTACCCTCTGCGTAAAAAACTTGCTCCGCACATCTCCTCTATAGTTTTCTCCTCTCACCTTAAATCTATGTCCCCTAGTAATTGACTCTTCCACCCTGGGAAAAAGCTTCTGACTATCTACTCTGTCCATGCCACTCATAATTTTGTAAACTTCTATCAAGTTGCCCCTCAATCTCCGTCGCTCTAGTGAGAACAATCCGAGTTTCTCCAACCTCTCCTCATAGTTAATAACCTCCAGACCAGGCAGCATCCTGGTAAACCTCCTCTGCACCCTCTCCAATGCCTCCATATTCTTCTGGTAATGTGGTGACCAGAATTGCACGCAATATTCCAAGTGTGGCCAAACCAAGGTTCTATACAGCTACAGCATGACTTCCCAGCTTTTATACTCAATACCCCTGCCAATGAAGGCAAGCATGCCATATGCCTTCCTGACTACCTTATCCACCTGTGTTGCCACTTTCAGTGACCTGTGGACCTGTACACCCAGATCCATTTGCCCATCGATGCACTTAAGGGTTCTGCCATTTACTGTATAATTACTGCCTGTATTAGACCTTTCAAAATGCATTACCTCACATTTGTCCGGATTAAACTCCATCTGCCATTTCTCCACCCAAGTCTCCAACCGATCTATATCCCGTTGTCTCCTTTGACAATCCTCTTCACTATCTACAACTCCTCCAACCTTAGTGTCGTCTGCAAACTTACTAATTAGCCCAGTTACATTTTCCTCCAAATCATTTATGTATACTACAAACAGCAAAGGTCCCAGCACTGATCCCCGTGGAACACCACTAGACACAGCTCTCCATTTAGAAAAGCACCCTTCCACTGCTACCCTGTGTCTTCTATGACCAGGGCAATTCTGTATCCATCTTGCCAGCTCACCTCTGATCCCGTGCGACTTTACCTTCTGTACCAGTCTGCCATGAGGGACCTTGTCAAAGTCCTTACTGAAATCCATGTAGATAACATCCACTGCCCTTCCATCATCAATCATCTTTGCCACTTCCTCAAAAAACTCGATCAAGTTAGTGAGACACGACCTCCCAGTCACAAAACCATGCTGCCTCTCACTAATACGCCCATTTGCTTCCAAGTGGTAGTAAATCCTGTCACGAAGAATCTTCTCCAATAATTTCCCTACCACTGACTTAAGGCTCACCAGCCTGTAATTTCCTGTATTATCCAGGGTTAGGGTTCGGGTTAAGTGTTAGGGTTAAGGGTTCGGGCAGGGCTAGGGTTAGGGTTGGGGTTAAGTGTTGGGGTTAAGGGTTCGGGTTAAGGGTTAGGGTTAAGGGTCCGGGCAGGGCTAGGGTTAGGGTTTAGAGTTAGTGTTAGGGTTAGGGTTAGGGTTAGGTTTAGCGTTAGGGTTCGGGTTAAGTGTTAGGGTTAAGGGTTCGGGCAGGGTTAGGATTCGGGTTAAGTGTTAGGGTTAGGGTTAGGATTGAGGGTTAGGGTTAGGGTTAGGGTTAGGGCTGAGGGTTAGGGCTGAGGGTTAGGGTTAGGGTTAGGGTTGAGGATTAGGGTTAGGGTTAGGGTTAGGGTTGAGGATTAGGGTTAGGGTTAGGGTTAGGGTTAGGGTTAAGGGTCCGAGTAGGGTTAGGGTTAGGGTTAGGGTTAGGGTTAGGGTTAGGGTTGAGGGTTAGGGTTGAGGGTTAAGGTTGAGGGTTAGGGTTAGGGTTAGGGTTAGGGTTAGGGTTAGGGTTGAGGGTTAGGGTTAAGGTTAGGGTTAGGGTTGTGGGTTAGGGTTAGGGTTAGGGTTAGGGTTAGGGTTAGGGTTTTGGTTGAGGATACATTTTCTCCTCTTGGGCTTCGTTTTGTTCCCTTTCCCCACGGATAATATTCCAGTCCGCCTACCTGTTTGGAGCTTGTGTATTTGCCTAACCACTGCTCCTTTGCCTTTTCTCTGTGTGTTGTCACCGAGGTCTGCTTTGGCTAGATAGACAAGTATTGACAGCCGTGGGCAAACCCACTCCCCTCCCAGGCATTCAGCACGATTGCTAAAATCAGGCTCGTCCCTGTCACCCTGCGTCAAAGTATTTTAATTGTAGAGGTTCACCTCTAAAGCTCTCACTTGTTGGCATGAAGAATATTATTATTATGGAGATTGGGCTATTTCGCAAAGGGATTCCTGTCATAAATTCCCATCAAAATCCAGCTCCTTCGTCTCTGGGAGGTTCTGGCAATTGTTGGGGTCGGAATTAACCTTCAAGCCTCTGCTCCTGATCCCTGGATAAAGTGGGGCGGGGGGGGGGAGAAAAAACACATGGGAAGAGACTGCATTTCTCTAGCGCCATACACAACCTCAAGCTGTTCCCCCCAAGCACTCTCTGCCCTCTGAGTCAGAAGGTGGTGGGTTTGAATCCCCCACTCCAGAGGCTTCAGCACAAAATCCAGGCCCCGTACACGCAGTACTGCGGGAGTGCTACACTGTCAGAGGCAGCGTCTTTGAGAATGGCAGTAGAATATTGCCCACAAAGGGCAATCGGGGACACGAAGGGCTGAATGGCCTCTTTCTATGCTGTAACTTTTCGATGGTTCTACGGTTCTAAGAGGGGGGGAAGGGTTAACAGCATCTCTGTGGCCGACAGGATGTGTGGGCTGAATGGAATCTTCACTGGCTGAATACACAGTGAGAGATAATGGACACACACTCACACACACACTCACACACACTCACACTCACACACTCACACACACACTCACACACTCACACACACACTCACACACACACTCACACACACTCACACACACACACACACACACACTCACACTCACACACACACTCACACACACTCACACACACTCACACACACACACACACACTCACACACACTCACACACACACACACACACTCACACTCACACACACACACACTCACACACACACACGCACTCACACACACACACACGCTCACCCACACACACACACACACACACACACACTCACACACACACTCACACACACACACACTCACACTGACACACACACACACACACTCACACACACACACTCACACCCTCACACACACACACACACACTCACACGCTCACCCACACACACACACACACACACTCACACACACACTCACGCACACACACACTCACACTGACACACACACACACTCACACACACACACACTCACACACACACACACTCACACCCTCACACACTCACACACACACTCACACACACACACACACACACACACACCCTCACACATACACACACACTCACACTCACACACACACACACACACACTCACACACACACACACGCTCACACACACACACACTTACACACACACACACCCACACTCACACTCACACTCACTCACACTCACACTCACACACACTCACACACTCACACGCTCACACACTCACACACACACACACACACACACAAACACACACACTCACACACACACTCACACACACACTCACATGCTCACATGCTCACACGCTCACACACGCTCACACGCTCACACACTCACACACACTCACACGCTCACACACGCACACACACTCACTCGCACACACGCTCACACTCACACACATTATCACTCATACACATGCTCACACACACATATGCTCTCACTCACACACATACCCACACATTCGCTCTCTCTCTTGCATACACACACATACTCACACACACTGACACTCATATATGCACAGACACACACTCACACACACTCGCACGGACACAGACACACACTCACACACACTCTCACTCACACACACAAACGGACTCACGCACACACACACTCTCTCTAACATATGCACACAGACACACACTCTCTCTCTCAGACACAGACTCACACACACATTCTCCCTCACACACACACACTCACCCTCTTTCTCACACACACACTCACACACTCTCATTCACACACACACACACACACTCACACACACACAAACACACAGTCACACTCTCTCTCTCTCACACACACACACACATGCACACTCTCTCTTGCACACACACACACATACACAGACTCTCACACACATACTCAAACACAGTGTCTCTCTCACATACACACACACTCACACCCGCAAACATACAGTCACACACACTCTCTTACACACACTCGCGCAATCACACACATTCACATACACACACGTGCAAATACACTCACACGTACACTGATACTCACACTCACACACATACACACACTCACACAGACAGACATGCACTGACACACGCTCATACACACAATTTACACACACACACTCACTCTGTGAAGAACATTTTTTTTTATTATTTCTTGGACTGTAGCTTTAAGATTGGACTGTGGCTTTAAAACCTACCATGGCTGCAGTTTAAAAGAGTTGTCCATTAGAGCAGGAAGAAGAGAATCTACAATGTTGCTAACTCCTGAAACAGTGTGTGCCAGGTTGGACAGAATGGTGCTGGAATGGAGACCTGGTTTATGAGGGAACTGCCTAGCGACAGCATTTTGATTGGCTCCTGACCAAGTGGCCAGGTTCTAGTGTGAGGATAGTGCAGTAGATCTGAAAAGGGCAAAGAGCCGAAACCTCTCTCTCCTGTGTTCTTTAAGACTCCAGTAACCCTGCCGTAGTAGCGAGCTGACTATTCCTCACATCGCTGTAACCTGCTTTTCTTTGAGAAACCCCAGTCAGGAGTAAAAAGGGAAAGCAGAGTTACTTAAAATTCCCAGAGGGAAACTTTAAACAACTGTCCTAACCTATAATTTTAAGTGTTGTGTTTGAGATGCGACTCTAAATTCGGGAATCAGATTACCAGTTCTCGAGGTTTTACATTAAACTAAATGAAACATTTTATTAATTTACACAGGTTTAAAATATATATACACCTGGCTACAAATTACTATTATCATAACTTTTAATAAACTCCCAAACTAATCTCCATTAAGGCAACAGCAACCCATAGACTTAACCAGACACCAGGCAAAGTCTTTTCACCTTACAAATTCAAAACCTGTGGAGCCAGTTACAGCTGTCTTTTGATCTCCACATTGCCTCTGCTCTCCACACCCGAAAACTACTGAAGTTACACCTACCACCACTGATTGATTCAAATTCTCATCATCTCACCAGCCTCTTTGAACTTCCCCTTTTAACAATGAAACCCCTTTTATAGTACCAATGTTATTAGGAATATAAACATGTGGCTTGGCATCTGCTAGAAACGTGTCAGTTTTCATCCCACTTCTTGAATGATCTGTTCAAAAAATGCAAATGCATGCTATCTCTCTTACACATCAAAACTAGTACATTTCAAAGCACCCAGACTTTAACCCAATTAAAACACACCCATGGGCTAAACATCTATTTTAAAAGGGAAATACTTTCCAATAATATTATACACATTAATATCTTCATGACACTCACACACACTCTCACAGACACTCTCAGACACACACACACCCTCTCACACACACACCACCGCTCACACACACACACCACCGCTCACACACATACACTACCTCTCACACACTTTCTCACACACACCCTCTCACACACTACCTCTCACACACAGTACCTCTCGCACACACACCCTCTCACACACACACCCTCTCACACACACACCCTCTCACACACACACTATCTCGCACACACACCCTCTCACACACACACCCTCTCACACACACACTACCTCTCACACACTATCTCGCACACACACCCTCTCACACACACACCCTCTCACACACACACTATCTCGCGCACACACCCTCTCACACACACACCCTCTCACACACACACTACCTCTCACACACTATCTCGCACACACACCTTCTCACACACACACCCTCTCACACACACACTACCTCTCACACACTCTCTCACACACACACCCTCTCACACACACTACCTCTCACACACATACCCTCTCACACACATACACTACCTCTCACACACTACCTCTCACACACAGTACCTCTCACACACACACCCTCTCACACACACACTATCTCGCACACACACCCTCTCACACACACACCCTCTCACACACACACTACCTCTCACACACTCTCTCACACACACACCCTCTCATACACACATTACCTCTCACACACTCTCTCACACACATACCCTCTCACACATACACCCTCTCACACACACACCCTCTCACACACACACTACCTCTCACACACTCTCTCACACACACACCCTCTCACACACACACTACCTCTTACACACTCTCTCACACACACACCCTCCCACACACACTCCCTCTCACACACATACCCTCTCACACATACACCCTCTCACACACATACCCGCTCACACACACACACACTACCTCTCACACACACTACCTCTCACACACACTACCTCTCACACACACCCTCTCACACACACTACCTCTCACACACACTACCTCTCACACACACACCCTCTCACACACACACACTACCTCTCACACACTCTCACACACCCTCTCACACACACTACCTCTCACACACACCCTCTCACACACACACCCTCTCACACACAAACACTACCTCTCACACACTCTCACACACACCCTCTCACACACACTACCTCTCACACACTCTCACACACCCTCTCACACACACACCCTCTCACACACACACACTACCTCTCACACACTCTCACACACACCCTCTCACACACACTACCTCTCACACACACAACCTCTCACACACTCTCACACACACCCTCTCACACACACTACCTCTCACACACACACCCTCTCACACACACACTATCTCGCACACACACCCTCTCACACACACTACCTCTCACACACACTACCTCTCAAACACTACCTCTCACACATACACCCTCTCACACACACACTACCTCTCACACACACTACCTCTCAACCACACTCCCTCTCACACACACTACCTCTCACACACACACCCTCTCACACACACACACTACCTCTCACACACTCTCTCGCACATACTCACTCTCACACACACTACCTCTCAACCACACTACCTCTCACACACACCCTCTCACACACATACCCTCACACACACCCTCACACTCTCGCACAGACTCACACATACACTCTCTCACATACACTCACATACACTTTCAGATACATCCTCATACATACCCACAGTCATACACACATACACTCACAGACACACACACACTCACACACATACTCACACACACACTCATAGACACTCTCTCACATGCACAAACTTACACACACACTCTCTCACATACACACAAACACACACACACTCACACTCACTCACATACACGTTCTCTCTCACACAAACACTCTTCCATATTCACACTCATAAGCACATACACTCACACACAGGCGCTCAAGACATACTCACTCACATACACTCTCGTGCACAGATACACACACTCACATGTGCACACAGACACCCAAACTCATAAATACACACACACACACACACATTCAAAACTACAGACTCACATCGGTGACGTGGGGACTGCTGGTTCCCAATCTGAGACAGGGGTGAAACTGGGAATTCTTTACCTCTTATGTTTTAGGCATTTGTCTATATTCCCAAACAGAGCAGTCTCAGAGACATAGGGACATAAAAATAGGGGCAGGAATAGGCCATTCGGCCCTTCAAGCCTGCTCCACATTCAATATGATCATGGCTGATCCTCTATCTCAACGCCGTACTCCCGCTCTCTCCCCAGACCCCTTGACGCCTTTAGAGTCTAGAAATCTATTTCCTTCTTAAATATATTCAGCGACTCGGCCTCCACAGCCTCTGTGGTAGAGAATTCCACAGGTTCACCACCCTCTGAGTGAAGAAGTTTCTCCTCATCTCAGTCCTAAATAGTCTACCCCGTATCCTGAGACTGTGACCCCTTGTTCTAGATCCCACATCCTCCCTGCATCCAGTCTGTCCATCCCTGTCAGAGTTTTATACATTTCAATGTGATCCCCTCTCATTCTTCCAAACTCCAGTGAATACAGGGCCTAGTCGACCCAATCTCTCCTCTTGTTCCCTCCCTGTCCCTGTTTGTCTGTCTCTCTCCGTCTGCCTTCCTCTCTGTTTCTCTCTCCCCCTCTCCCTCTGATCTTCCTATCTGTTCCACTTTGCTCTCTTTTACACTCACTGTTTCTCAGTTCTCAGTCCTTGTACACCAATCACTGAAAGCAAGCATGCAGGTACAGCAAGCAGTTAAGAAGGCAAATGGTATGTTGGCCTTCATTGCGAGAGGACTTGAGTACAGGAGCAAGGGTCCCAGGAATCAGTCTGGTGAACCTTCGCTGCTCTCCCTCTATAGCAAGTAGATCCTTTCTTAGGTAAGGAGAGCAAAACTGCACACAATACTCCAGGTGTGGTATCACCAAGGCCCTGTACAGCTGCAGTAAGACATCCTTGCTCCTGTACTCAAGTCCTCTCGCAATGAAGGCCAACATACCATTTGCCTTCTTAACTGCTGGCTGCACCTGCATGCTTGCTTTCAGTGATTGGTGTACAAGGACTGAGAACTGAGAAACAGTGAGTGTAAAAGAGAGCAAAGCGGAACAGATAGGAAGATCAGAGGGAGAGGGGGAGAGAGAAACAGAGAGGAAGGCAGATGGAGAGAGACAGACAAACAGGGATAGGGAGGTAACGAGGGAGTTGCAATGTGGCAGAGATAAAGAGGGAGAATGAGAGAGGGATGGAGACAGACCGAGAAAAGGGAATAAGAGAGAGAGAGAGATGAGAAAGCAAAAGAGGAAAGTAGAGAGAGAGTTCTAGAATGAGAGAGAAATGAAAGATAGGGGGAGAGAGAGTGGGAATGAGAGAGATGGAAAAGAGATAGAGTGTGGAGTCCTGTCACTGTGGGTGATAGTATAACACATCCCAGAAGGTGATGGATGTGGGGGAAGATGTTTTCATTAGTAGGAGAGACTAGGACCCGAGGGCACAGCCTCAGAGTAAAGGGAAGACCTTTTAGAACAGAGATGAGGAGAAACTTCTTTAGCCAGAGAGTGGTGAATCTAAGGAATTCATTGCCACAGAAGGCTGTGGAGGCCAGGTCATTGAGTGTATTTAAGACCGAGATAGATAGGTTCTTGATTGGTAAGGGGATCAAAGGTTACGGGGAGAAGGCGGGAGAATGGGGTTGAGAAACTTATCAGCCATGATTGAATGGCGGAGCAGACTGGATGGGCCGAATGGCCTAATTTCTGCTCCTATGGTCTTATGTTCTGAGGAATATCAGTGGGATTCGTTACGGAGAGCCAGACAAAGACCACTGGGAATCTGAAATAAGAATTCTGGAAAAGTTGAAGCACATTTCTGAAAGATTATTAACCCAGAGAATGAGAGAGAGAGAGAGAGAGAGAGAGAGAGAGATAAGGGGCTGTTCCAGTTGGAGGTGATGGGTGTGGTTCCCTTGATTAATTGTGTTCTTAAAAAAAAAAAGTGATTTCTTCAGCTGACGGGTGGGGACTTAAACCATTCAAACACCCGGTCGGTGAGATCACCTTTGGCAGCCTCCAATGGAGTTTGGTGGCAACGCCCAGCACGGGCGGAGCTGAGAGGGCTCGGGTGGGTATAAAGGGTTGGGATCGGCTGCCAGGCAAACACATCATCCTCCTGAGGAATTACTGCATCCACGGCTCAGCGGGTGAGTGACTGACGGGGGGCGCCGTGGGGGTGTAAGTGGGGGGGTGGGCGCAGAGGTGGTCGAGGAGGGGAATGGAGCTGGACCAACAGGCGTGGGCTGTGCCCGGAGTTCGTTGATTGTGTTCCGGGCACTGTGCCAGCTCACGGCTTCATCTCCTGCGCTGACCCCAGGCCAAAGTGCTGCCCTTAAGTGCGGACGGGTGAGGCCTCCAGGGTTCAATAGCCTGCCCCGCACCCCTGCCAGCTCCCTTGCTGTGTAGCGCCAGCCGTAGCGCAGCGGTTAATGCTCTCGCGTCGCCAAGTCAGAGGGAGGTGAGCTCGAGTCCCCTTTTCAGGGGCAGGAGCGCATATTCTAGGCTGTCACTCCCAGTGCCGGTGTCGCACTGTCGGAGGGTCAGTGCTGAGGGAGTGCAGCACTGTCAGAGGGTCAGTACTGAGGGAGCGCCGCACTGTCAGAGGGTCAGTACTGAGGGAGAGCCGCACTGTCGGAGGGTCAGTACTGAGGGAGCGCCGCACTGTCGGAGGGTCAGTACTGAGGGAGTGCTGCACTGTCGGAGGGTCAGTACTGAGGGAGTGCCGCACTGTCAGAGGGTCAGTACTGAGGGAGAGCCGCACTGTCGGAGGGTCAGTACTGAGGGAGCGCCGCACTGTCGGAGGGTCAGTACTGAGGGAGCGCCGCACTGTCGGAGGGTCAGTACTGAGGGAGCGCCGCACTGTCGGAGGGTCAGTACTGAGGGAGTGCCGCACTGTCGGAGGGTCAGTACTGAGGGAGCGCCGCACTGTCGGAGGGTCAGTACTGAGGGAGTGCCGCACTGTCGGAGGGTCAGTACTGAGGGAGTGCCGCACTGTCGGAGGGTCAGTGCGTCTACCCCCTCAGGCGGATTGAGAAGGTCCCACAGTCTCTGTTGGAAGAAGAGCTGGGTGCAGTTCTCCCTATCTCTGTAACCTCCTCCAGCCCCTACACCGCTCCCTCTCTCTGTAACCTCCTCCAGCACCTACACCCCTCCTTATCTCTGTAACCTCCTCCAACCCCTGCACCCCTCCCTATCTCTGTAACCTCCTCCAGCCCCTACACCCCTCCCTATCTCCGTAACCTCCTCCAGCCCCTACACCCCTCCCTATCTCTGTAACCTCCTCCAGCCCCTACACCCCTCCCTATCTCTGGGACCTCCTCCAGCCCCTACACCCCTCCCTATCTCTGTAACCTCCTCCAGCCCCTACACCCCTCCCTATCTCTGTAACCTCCTCCAGCACCTACACTCTTCCCTATCTCTGTAACCTCCTCCAGCACCTACACCCCTCACTATCTCTGTAACCTCCTCCAGCCCCTACACCCCTCCCTATCTCTGTAACCTACTCCAGCTCCTACACACCTCCCTATCTCTGAAACCTCCTCCAGCTCCTACTCCCCTCCTTATCTCTGTAACCTCCTCCAGCTCCTACACCCCTCCCTATCTCTGTAACCTCCTCCAGCCCCTACACCCCTCCCTACCTCTGTAACCTCCTCCAGTCCCCTACACCCCTCCCTATCTCTGTAACCTCCTCCAGCCCCTACACCCCTCCCTATCTCTGTAACCTCCTCCAGCCCCTACACCGCTCCCTCTCTCTGTAACCTCCTCCAGCCCCTACACCCCTCCCTATCTCTGTAACCTCCTCCAGCCCCTACACCCCCCTCTACCTCTGTAACCTCCTCCAGCCCCTACACTCCTCCCTACCTCTGTAACCTCCTCCAGCCCTACACCCCTCCCTATCTCTGTAACCTCCTCCAGCCCCTACACCCCTCCTTATCTCTGTAACCTCCTCCAGCCCCTACACTCCTGCCTATCTCTGTAACCTCCTCCAGCACCTACACCCCTCCCTATCTCTGTAACCTCCTCCAGCTCCTACACACCTCCCTATCTCTGAAACCTCCTCCAGCTCCTACTCCCCTCCTTATCTCTGTAACCTCCTCCAGCTCCTACACCCCTCCCTATCTCTGCAACCTCCTCCAGCCCCTACACCCCTCCCTACCTCTGTAACCTCCTCCAGTCCCCTACACCCCTTCCTATCTCTGTAACCTCCTCCAGCCCCTACACCCCTCCCTACCTCTGTAACCTCCTCCAGCCCCTACACTGCTCCCTCTCTCTGTAACCTCCTCCAGCCCCTACACCCCTCCCTATCTCTGTAACCTCCTCCAGCTCCTACACACCTCCCTATCTCTGAAACCTCCTCCAGCTCCTACTCCCCTCCTTATCTCTGTAACCTCCTCCAGCTCCTACACCCCTCCCTATCTCTGTAACCTCCTCCAGCACCTACACCCCTCCTTATCTCTGTAACCTCCTCCAGCCCCTACACCCCTCCCTATCTCTGTAACCTCCTCCAGCTCCTACACACCTCCCTATCTCTGAAACCTCCTCCAGCTCCTACTCCCCTCCCTATCTCTGTAACCTCCTCCAGCTCCTACACCCCTCCCTATCTCTGTAACCTCCTCCAGCCCTTCACCCCTCCCTATCTCTGTAACCTCCTCCAGTCCCCTACACCCCTCCCTATCTCTGTAACCTCCTCCAGCCCCTGCACCCCTCCCTATCTCTGTAACCTCCTCCAGCCCCTACACCGTTCCCTCTCTCTGTAACCTCCTCCAGCCCCTACACCCCTCCCTATCTCTGTAACCTCCTCCAGCCCCTACACCCCCCTCTACCTCTGTAACCTCCTCCAGCCCCTACACTCCTCCCTACCTCTGTAACCTCCTCCAGCCCTACACCCCTCCCTATCTCTGTAACCTCCTCCAGCCCCTACACCCCTCCTTATCTCTGTAACCTCCTCCAGCCCCTACACTCCTGCCTATCTCTGTAATCTCCTTAATCCCCTACACCCCTCCCTATCTCTGTAACCTCCTCCAGCCCCTACACCCCTCCCTATCTCTGTAACCTCCTCCAGCCCCTACACCGCTCCCTCTCTCTGTAACCTCCTCCAGCCCCTGCACCCCTCCTTATCTCTGTAACCTCCTCCAGCCCCTACACCCCCCTCTACGTCTGTAACCTCCTCCAGCCCCTACACCCCTCCCTATCTCTGTAACCTCCTCCAGCCCCTACATCCCTCTCTATCTCTGTAACCTCCTCCAGCCCCTACACCCCTCTCTACCTCAGTAACCTCCTCCAGCCCCTACACCCCTCCCTATCTCTGTAACCTCCTCCAGACCCTACACCCCTCCCTATCTCTGTAACCTCCTCCAGCCCCTACACCCCTCCCTATGTCTGTAACCTCCTCCAGCCCCTACACCCCTCCCTATCTCTGGGACCTCCTCCTGCCCCTACACCCCTCCCTATCTCTGTAACCTCCTCCAACTGTAATCTCCTCAAAACCGACCTCTTTCCCCCCGAGCCCTGACCCTCATAGCTCATGCACCTCTGGTTTCGGAGTATAACACCACTGGGTGAGCACCTTGAGGCATTTTGTGCATTAAATGCGCTACCTAAAGACAGATCGTTGTTGTTTGCTCTACGTGTCCTGAGACACCGAAGTGAAGGGGATGTAATGTCTTCATCTCCCTTCACGCCTCTGCTTTCGATTGGCTTCAATGGATTAACACACGTGACACATTCCTCTTTTGCCCAGACACAGCTGTATCGATCCCAAGATGGGCAAGCTGGAGGACTCTTTGCGCACACTCCACGAAGTCTTTACCAAATATGCCTCACAACAGGGGAATTCGGACACCTTGAACCAGGAGGAGCTGAAAAATGTACTTGAAGCTGAAATATCCGGCTTTGATGTGAGTAAGAACACACTGAGCTCCCTTTGCAATAGGGAGCCAGTACAATCCGTGAGGTTTCCTGCCCCTCATTGCCCCTGAGCTCAGGGTCTCGCTTGGCCACTTAAGAATTGACCACGTGGCTGTGGGGTCTGGAGTCATGTGTAGGCCAGACCGGGTAAGGAGGGCAGATTTCCCTCCCCTAAAGGGGCATTAGTGAACCAGGTTGGGTTTTTATGACAATCGATGATGGTCGTCAGGGTCACCGTCACTGAGACTAATTTAGTCATCGAATTTAAATTCCACCAGCCTCTGGGGTAGGATTTGAACTCGTGTCCCTCCCAGAGCATTAGCCTGGGGAACTAGATTATTCGTCCAGGGGCATTACCACAGTGCCACCATTCACCCCCGCCCTAACTCCCCCCCCCACAACCTTCAGACCCTCAGGTTCGTTCAAAATAATTCTGCTGCTTTGTCCTAAAACCGTTGCCGGGTGGGTGGACTGGTGCATCTCAGCTCTGTGTGATCGCACAGGGACAGATAATGATTGTTGGAAAGCCCCCACCCTGGGGTTAAGTGAAACCACTGGGGGCACCAAAGCCGCACTTGACATTATTTTGAGAGTTAGACTCGCGGAGCTGGGTGTGATACCACTGGGTGCCCTGGTACATGAATCACAAAAAGGTTAGGGTGTAGCTACAATAAATGATTAGGAAGGCAAAAGGAGTGTTGGCCTTTATTGCGAGGGGGATGGAGTATAAAAGTAGGGAATTCTTGTTCTAACTCGATAGGGTTTTGGTGAGGCCGCACCTGGAGTACTGTGTCCAGTTTCCTTACTTAAGGAGGGATAGACTTGTATTGGGAGACAGTCCGGAGAAGGTTCACTGGGGCTGATTCCTGGGATGAAGGGGGGTTTGTCTTATGAGGAAAGGTTGGGCCCTGTACCCATTGGAGT
This sequence comes from Cetorhinus maximus, assembly GCF_964194155.1. Lineage (NCBI taxonomy): Eukaryota > Metazoa > Chordata > Chondrichthyes > Lamniformes > Cetorhinidae > Cetorhinus > Cetorhinus maximus. The sequence goes on along the minus strand of NW_027598307.1, from coordinate 22,911 downwards.
TTAGAAGAATGAGAGGTGACCTTATTGAAACATATAAGATCCTGACTGGGGGGTTTGACAGGGTGGATGCTGGGAGGATGTTTCCCCACCTCGTGGGGGAATCTAGAACGAGGAGGGGGGGCCACAGTTTCAGAATAAGGGGTCTCCCATTGAAGACGGAGATGAGGAGGAATTTCTTCCCTCAGAGGGTGGTCAGTCTGTGGAATTCTCTCCCTCCCCCACCCCAGAGAGCAGCGGTGGTCGGGTCACTGAATATATTCAAGGCCGAGTTAGAGAGATTTCTGATCGACCGGTGGTGGGGGGGGGTGGGGTCAAGGGTTATGGAGGGGGGGGACAGACAGGAAAATGGAGTTAAAGCCACAACCAGATCAGCCATGACCTTACAGAAGGGAGCATGATGGAGGGGCCAAATGGCCTCCTCCTATTCCTGTTTCTTCTAACCTTACGTCATTGCGAGCGGATGGGTCAGGATTGGATGATGGGTCAGGGTTTGTATGTCTAAAAGCTGAGGCATAATTCGATGAGTTTTGTTTTTATTATTCTTTCAAAGGAACCAACATTGAATCAATTAAGCAGTGAGGTGATCAAGATGGATCCTTCTCAAGACATAGATTTTTTCGAGTTTGTGACCATAGCTCTGTGCCTGGTCTCCAGCCAGAGGCCTCGGAAGTGAACTGTGTTTGGCCTGCCCTGCAAACTGACCGAGCGCGGACACAAAAAAATGTTGAAGCACCGAATTGAGTCCCCTTTCCTGAGGCTGTGTTCCTCATGAGCCAATAAACCTTGACATACAGTCACCATAGTTTGTGTTCCCTGCTTATGTTCAACATTTTCGGCTGGGTTGGTGAGAGGGGGATGGGGTCGGAAGTGGGTGGAGGTGGTGGGGGGTAGGTTTGGAGGCGGGGAAAGGGAAAAATCTAGAAGCGGAATAGCTCTCTGGTCCCAACAGGCCCCCATATTGGTCATTGTTGGGATGTGGGCATTGCAGGCACAGCTGGCATTTAGTGTGCCCGTTCCTGGTTGATCGCTTTGGGAAGACGGGCAGTGCTGGTTAATAGGACCGAGGGCCTCACATCAGAGCGCGGTTAAGAGTCAACTACGTTGGGCATGGGTCCGGAGGTCACACGGAGGGCACGGAGGCCCAGGCTGGGTTAGACGGGCAGATTTCCTGCCCCACCCCCCAGCTAAAGGGATGTTGGTGAACTAGGTGGCTTCTCAGGACAACCATCAGGTCCATGCCCGCCTCCACCGAAAAGGAGCCTGGCATTCCCGGGAATGAGCCTGCGGGATCTGAAACGAGTCGAGGTGGGATTTGAACTTCGCAGGCCATTCGGCCCATCGAGCCCGCACCGTCTCTCTGAAAGAGCCTCCTACCTGGTCCCGCTCCCCCCGAACCTTGCCCATTCTCTCTCTCTTCAGGTGGCTATACCCGTTCCCTTTGGAATACCTCAGTCGAACCTGCCTCCACCAAACCCTTTCAGGAAGTTCCTTCCAGACTCCAGCCACCCTCTGGGTGAAACATTTTTTCCTCACATTTTACTTCTTACTCCTTTTGCCGATTATTTTCAACCTGGGCCCCTTTAGTTCTTGATGCTCTCTTGAGTGGGGACAGTTCCTGACTATTTGCCCTGTCCATACCCCCTCAGGATCTTGAACGCCTCCATCAAGTCTCCTCTCAGCCTTCTCTTCTCCAAGGAAAACAGTCCCAACCTCTCCAACCTCTCCTCATAGCTACAGTTCTTCATCCCGGGAATCGTTCTTGTGAATCTCCTCTGTACTCTCTCCAATGCCTTCACATCCTTCCTCAGGTATGGCTCCCAGAACTGGATGCAAATACTCCAGATGAGGCCGAACTAGTGTCTTATACTTGCTCTCTCTAGACTCCCAGTCATTCACATTGCTGTTAAGGGATATGGAGTTAAGAGAAAGCTCAGCCACAAATCTAATCGTATGGTGGACCAGGTTCGAGGGGCTGAATGGCCTCTTGCTGTCCCTGGCAGAATCCACCACACCAGCGCTATCGGCATGACATTCCTTCTTCCTTTAAGGGTGAATAGGATTCCACTCACCTCTCTCTCTACCTGGAACCACTTCTCTAGCAAGGGTTAGACCCATTCCCCCTTTCCCCAAAATTAGCCCCTCCCTACCCCCATCCCCACCCCCATAAAAGAGGTCAACATCATCCCATCTTGGGAAACTCCCTGCGCCATTCGCTAACTGCCTCCTCCCTCGCCACCCCTCCCCCAACCACCCAGTCCACAAGCAAGACCCTCTAGCCAAACCACAAGCCCACCCCCTCCCCAAATACTCTGAGCGAGATCCCAGAGTGTGTCGCCCCCCCCGCCACCCAACCCTTTCCACCTTCTCCCCAATGAGCGAGATGACAACGCCCTCAACCCCATTCTCAGCAGGTCTGCGGACCCCACACCCCAACTGGGCCCCATACATAGACCCTACATCGGGGGAGCGGGGTGGTGGGGGGGTCCAGCCTCCCCCCTCTACAGAATTGGGGCAGCATCAAACCACCCGGCCAATCAGGGGACTCCCTGAAGCCACCCCCCACCAACCCCCTCTGCAGTCCATTCAAACAAAATGAGCGGGTGAGCGGATGGAGATCCACAAATAAAACCTTCCACCTCAGGGCTCCAGGGGCAAAGGCATTGGGCACACAAGCAGGAAAGTGATGCCGCACCTTAGTAAGGCTCTGGTTAGGCCACAAATAGAGTACTGCATCCGGTCCTGGTCGCCACACTTTGGGGAGGGTGTGGGACTTGGGCTCTTGAGATCCCTGCGCTCCTCCAGTTCCGGCCTCTCGCGCATCACCCCCGATTCCCATCGCTCCACCATTGGCGGGCGTGCCTTCAGCTGCCTGGGGGCCCCCGAGCTCTGGAATTCCCTCCCTGAACCCCTCCGTCTCTCTCTCTCTCTGCCTCTCAAGACGCTCCTTAAAACCGACCTCTTTGACCGAGCTTTTGGTCACCCGTGGCTAATGTCTCCTGACGTGTTGTGTGTTTTAGTCGAATAGGAGGGGCCAGGAATTCGGGGACGGTGGCGAGGGGAGTGGAGTTGAAACCCAAGGGTCAGCCATGATTGGACTGGATGACGGACGGGGCCATACATGGGCTACTCCTGACCCTAGTGTTTTATTTTCCAACGCTCTGCAAAGCCTTGGAATGTTTCATTACATCGAAGGCGCTAGGCCAATGCAAGTGGCTGTCATTGGAGAAGTGAGGCGCTCTGTCTCTCTCTCCCACACAATAACAGGAGACGTTAGCTGAGTCGATCATTTTCAATCCAAGGTTGATAAGAGTGTAATAAACCAGGGGTGGGCAAACGATGTGGCCAGGCGTTCACGCCCGTGTGTGGAGATGGGGTGTTGCTGGCTGGGCCAGCATTTAGTGTATGGGGGCTGCCGGCCATAGTCACTCAAGAAAGGGACAATTATAGTAAAAGATCGCTTGGCCACGTCTTGGGTCTCTCATCACAGAGGATGTAGAATCGACCGAAGGAATTGGGGGGGGGACAGGCTTAACAAGGGTTGCGGCACTGTGAACTGACTTGAAAAGAGTGTGGAGTTGCCCCCATGTATCTTGATTAAGATGCAAATTCCTCTTCTGAAAGCCCTGGTGTGGCCGGTCACCGTGCCCGGCTGTGAAAGGTGGACTACCAAGAGGAGTGGACGAGGAGGCTGGAGTGAGAGCGTTTGAAATGAAAGGATGCAGACGGATATTAGGTGCACCACGGATGGCCAAGCGGACCAACGAGTGGCTGCCCGAGGAATCTGGGGTTAAGAGGAGCCCTTGTTTGAAGCAGTGCTATCAAGGAAGCGAAAATGTCCAACATGAGATGTGATTCCACGATTGGACAGCACTTGCTAAACAATCCTGAGCGTGCTAAGGATTACACTGAAAAACAATTCGGGCCCGGAGCATGGCTCACTTACACCTGCTAGAAGCTACACATATTCACACACACACACACACACAGGGCCCTGTTCCTTGCAGGCAGAAAGAACATGTACACACATTGTGCCCCTTTCAACACAACAGCCACTCCCTGGTTCATTCCCCAGGGCAATGCCTGGACCAGTCAGAGTCAACCTGACTGGTTCAATTTTAAACAAAGCTTGGCAGTTAACTGTCTGCTAAATAGTCCTTAGTGTACCAAGAATTACAGTGACAACCAAGTTCAGATTGTCAGCTGGGCTCACGGTGTGGTGCATTTGCGTGTACTGGAAGCTACATTTATTAATACAATACAATCCTTTACAGACAGAAAGAACGTGTACACACATTGAGCCTGTTTCAGCTCAATAAAATAAGTGCCAGCCATTCGTTGACTCATTCCTGAGGGCATTGCCTTGACCAATCATGGTCAAGCAGCCTGGTTTCAATTTCAATCAACACTTGGCAGCTAACTGTCAGTCATTATAACTGGTGCATTCTCCATGGCAGTGCCTCTACCAATCAATATCCACTTGCCAACCAATCAGCACTTTCTTCACACAGTATAAACTGTTGTCTTCCCCTCCTGTATCAGTACTCTTGCAAAATGCCCTGAAGAGGGCAAGACGAAAATCTTTGACACTGCTGGAGGAGAGACATGCCAGCCATTGGTTAAATGGCGCATTCTCCGTGGCGATACCTCTACCAATCAGAGTCCACTTGCCCACCAATCAGCACTCTCTTCTCACGAAGTATAAATTGTTGTTCCCCTTTACATTTGGTATTCGAGCGAGTTGTCCTGATGAGTGCAAGATGAAAATCTTCGACAACGCGCGTCGTCTTTTCACCAATACGCAAGTTCTGCACCACCGAGCGACGACCTGGAGCTCACACATTTTGGGCGGGTGATAAGGACAGGAGGGGAGCGTTTGGGAAAAGAGGGAAACGCAAGGTTTTAACACCTGGAAAACGGGCACGAGGAAGACCCAAGGTGGCGCGGACGAATAATATCAGAATGTGGACTGGCCTCTCTTTGGGACAGTCGTTGAGCGGCCAGTGGAGAGAAAGAAATCAGGTTGTTCCTAGTATGGCCAACCTTCAGAAAGAGGGTGGAGGAAAGCAAGACACTTGGTAATCCAGATCTTGAGTATTGTTCATAAAAGACACGCGGTTGAAGCTTTTTGCCCCACACTCATCGGGGCAAAGGCAAGAATTCCAAATTTCAGAGAGATGGCAACAATTTATACTGCAAGAGAAAAGGATGCTGATTGGTTGGCAAGTCAACTCTGACTGGCTGCTGTTGCCATGGAGAATGTACCAGGCTTCAAATTATAATGAAGATACATCTTGGTACAAATAATTATAGGGACATAGGCCATTCGGCCCCTCGAGCCTGCTCCGCCATTTTAATATGATCATGGCTGATCTACTTTTAATGCCATTTTTCCCACACTATCCCCATAAACGTTGATAATCTTTAATATCCAGAAGTCTATCACTCTCGGTCTTGAACGTACTCAGTGACTGAGCCTCCACAGCCCTCTGGGATAAAGGATTCCAAAGATTCGCCACACTCTGACTAAAGAAGTTCCTCCCCATCTCAGCCTAATTCTGAAACTGTGTCCCCTGGTTCTTGACCCCACCCCACCCCACCAACCCTTGGGGAAACATCCTTCCTGCATCTACCCCTGTAAGAATTCAGTAAGTTTCAACGAAATCACCCCTCATTCTTCTAAACTCTGGAGAATACAGGCCCAGTTTCCTCAATCTCCCCTCATAGGACAATCCCACCATCCCAGGAATCAGTCTGGTGAATCTCTGCTGCATTCCCTCTGTGGTAAGCATATCTTTTCCTTTCTAAGATAAGGAGACCAAAACTGCACACAATACTCCAGGTGTGGTCTCACCAAGGCTCTATTAATTGCAGCAAGACTTCTTTATTGCTGTACTCAAATCCTCTTGCAATAAAGGCCAGCGTACCAATTGCCGTGAAAACCCATTTGAACAAAGAAAAGTACAGCACAGGAACAGGCCCTTCGGCCCTCCAAGCCTGCGCTGATCATATTGCCCATCAAACTAAAACATTTTGCACTTCCGGGGTCCGTATCCCCCTATTCCCATCCTATTCATGTATTTGTCAAGCTGCCTCTTAAACACCACTATCGTACCTGCTTCCACAACCTCCTCTGGCAGCGAATTCCAGACACTCACTACCCTCTGCGTAAAAAACTTGCCCCGCGCATCTCCCCTATAGTTTTCTCCTCTCGCCTTAAATCTATGTCCCCTAGTAATTGACTCTTCCACCCTGGGAAAAAGCTTCTGACTATCTACTCTGTCCATGCCACTCATAATTTTGTAAACTTCTATCTAGTCGCCCCCTCAATCTCCGTCGCTCTAGTGAGAACAATCCGGGTTTCAGCAACCTCTCCTCGTAGCTACTAACCTCCAGACCAGGCAGCATCCTGGTAAACCTCCTCCGCACCCTCTCCAACGCCTCCATATCCTTCTGGTAACGTGGCGACCAGAATTGCACGCGCCTGGTTCACTAATGTCCTGTTAAGGGAGGGAAATCTGCTGCCCTTACCTGGTCTGGCCTACATGTAACTCCAGGCCCACAGCCATGTGGTTGACTCTTTAATGCCATCTGGACGAGGGTAAATAGGGATGGGAAATAAAGGCTGGCGCTAAGCCAGTGATGCCCACACCCAACAAATACATTTTTCAAAAGGCTAGATGAAGGGATGTGAAGTCTTTGACCTTCAGGAAACCACACTGGATGCTGTTGCAGATTGAATGCACCAAGTTTAAATTAATAATTGGTTTTATTTACACAAAATGGATGAACAGACGCCATTTAAAACAGTGAGATACATGCCTCCGATGTGGGCCGTGAAACAAAAGATCAGGTTGGGTAAGCGTAAAACACACACCTCGTGGCTGAATACACACAGGCTCTGAAACCACGGAAAGTTAGTTCTAAGTTCTTGGTTGCAGAGTTCATCCACCCTCTGCTTTCACGGAGAACGTTTTAAAGATTAATTTTCCGTGCTTTATTCAGGATGCAGGGCATCATTGGAAATTTGTTGCCCATGCCCCATATTTGCCCTTGAGAAGGTGGTGGTGGTGGTGGGTGAGCCGCTGCAGTCCCGGTGGTGTAGGTACACCCACTGTGCTGTTAGGGAGGGATTTCCAGGATTTGGACCCAGCGACACTTCAGCGGTCAGGTGAAGGCTCCGCCCATCGAGCTGTCAATCACAGTGCACTCCAACCAATCAAGAGCCTCATCGTCCCCCTCAAACGATTCCCCCATGTTGGAAGCCATTCCAAGGGCAACCAGTCTGTGCCTCTCAGCAGGGTGAATGGATAGAAAGTTAGATCAGCCGCTCTCCATATTATAAGGATATAGAAGTACTGGGGAAGGTGAATAAAGATCAATCGGAATGACAGTAGAACTGGTTCAGGACACCGGGGAGAAATCCCACTCGCCCCCCCCCTCTTCTAATAGCAGCCGTGAGATCTTGCACATCCACCTGAGAGGGCAGGAGAGGCCTCATTTTGACATCTTATCTGAAATACTGACCTTCCGACAGTGCGGCGCTCCCTCAGTACTGACCCTCCGACAGTGCGGCGCTCCCTCAGTACTGACCCTCCGACAGTGCGGCGCTCCCTCAGTACTGACCCTCCGACAGTGCGGCGCTCCCTCAGTACTGACCCTCCGACAGTGCGGCGCTCCCTCAGTACTGACCCTCCGACAGTGCGGCGCTCCCTCAGTACTGACCCTCCGACAGTGCGGCACTCCCTCAGTACTGACCCTCCGACAGTGCGGCACTCCCTCAGTACTGACCCTCCGACAGTGCGGCACTCCCTCAGTACCGACCCTCCGACTGTGCGGTGCTCCCTCAGTACTGACCCTCCGACAGTGCAGCACTCCCTCAGTACTGACCCTCCAACTGTGCGGTGCTCCCTCAGTACTGACCCTCCGACAGTGTGGCGCACCCTCAGTACTGACCCTCCGACTGTGCGGTGCTCCCTCAGTACTGACCCTCCGACAGTGCAGCACTCCCTCAGTACTGACCCTCCGACTGTGCGGTGCTCCCTCAGTATTGACCCTCCGACAATAAGGCTCTCCCTCTGTACTGACCCTCCGACAGTGCGGCACTCCCTCAGTACTGACCCTCCGACAGTGCGGCGCTCCCTCAGTACTGACCCTCCGACAGTACGGCTCTCCCTCAGTACTGACCCTCCAACAGTGCGGTGCTCCCTCAGTACTGACCCTCCGACAGTGTGGTGCACCCTCAGTACTGACCCTCCGACAGTGCGGCGCTCCCTCAGTACTGACCCTCCGACAGTGCGGCGCACCCCCAGTACTGACCCTCCGACAGTGCGGCGCACCCTCAGTACTGACCCTCCGACAGTGCGGCACTCCCTCAGTACTGACCCTCCGACAGTGCGACACTCCCTCAGTATTGACCCTCCAACAGTGCGGCGCTCCCTCAGTACTGACCCTCCGACAGTGCGGCCCTCCTTCAGTACTGACCCTCAGACAGTGCGGCACTCCCTCAGTACTGACCCTCCGACAGTGCGGCGCTCCCTCAGTACTGACCCTCCGACAGTGCGGCGCTCCCTCAGTACCGACCCTCCGACTGTGCGGTGCTCCCTCAGTACTGACCCTCCGACAGTGCAGCACTCCCTCAGTACTGACCCTCCAACTGTGCGGTGCTCCCTCAGTACTGACCCTCCGACAGTGTGGCGCACCCTCAGTACTGACCCTCCGACTGTGCGGTGCTCCCTCAGTACTGACCCTCCGACAGTGCAGCACTCCCTCAGTACTGACCCTCCGACTGTGCGGTGCTCCCTCAGTATTGACCCTCCGACAATAAGGCTCTCCCTCTGTACTGACCCTCCGACAGTGCGGCACTCCCTCAGTACTGACCCTCCGACAGTGCGGCGCTCCCTCAGTACTGACCCTCCGACAGTACGGCTCTCCCTCAGTACTGACCCTCCAACAGTGCGGTGCTCCCTCAGTACTGACCCTCCGACAGTGTGGTGCACCCTCAGTACTGACCCTCCGACAGTGCGGCGCTCCCTCAGTACTGACCCTCCGACAGTGCGGCGCACCCTCAGTACTGACCCTCCGACAGTGCGGCGCACCCTCAGTACTGACCCTCCGACAGTGCGGCACTCCCTCAGTACTGACCCTCCGACAGTGCGACACTCCCTCAGTATTGACCCTCCAACAGTGCGGCGCTCCCTCAGTACTGACCCTCCGACAGTGCGGCACTCCCTCAGTACTGACCCTCGACAGTGCGGCGCTCCCTCAGTACTGACCCTCCAACAGTGCGGTGCTCCCTCAGTACTGACCCTCCGACAGTGCGGCCCTCCTTCAGTACTGACCCTCAGACAGTGCGGCACTCCCTCAGTACTGGGAGTGTCGGCTTGGATTACAAGGCTCAAGTCTCTTGGGCAGTGACTTGAACCCACAACCTTCTGAATGAAAGATGGGTGTGCTATTCACTAAGCCATGATATTTGAACTCTGAGAGGTGAAGCTTTGCTTCTGTCATTTTACATTCTCTTCTCCAGGAGGCGCTGATCACAGGCTGGTGAGTAGGAGGAGCACCCAGTAGAACAGCTCCTATTCACAAGTCATTCCTTTATCACAGACACATCATCAGATAAAAATGGATGGCAAAGCGAAGGAGATATTAAGGGGCGGGGTAACTAGTAGCTTGGTCAAAGAGCTGAATTTTAAAAGGAGGGTCTTAAAGGGAAAGAGGCGGTGGAGAGGGTTAAGTAAGGGAATACCACAGAATGGGACCTGGAAGGCTGAAGGCATGGCTGCCAACGCTGGGGCAAAGAAGACGGACACGAGGCTAGAATGGAGACTGATGTGAGAGTGGGGGTGTAGGGGGTACAGAGCGCAGAGAGGTAAACACGAGGCTCACCTGAAGTCAGAGGCTCTGGCAGCTCGGGTGCCAACATAGGTCAGCGGGCGCTAGCGGGGGGTGAGGGGGTTGAATGGGGCTTGGTGCAAGTTGGGCTGCCGAGCTCTGGGTGGGCTGAATCTTACAGATAGCCCCCAACTATATAACACCGTCGGATTGTCATCATCCCGGTCCCCTTGGGGTCTTTCAGATTAAGGCTGACGAGGCTAAACTCGACTGGTGTTCTGTGCTTTGTGACTCTAGAATTCTACAAGTGGGCATAGTGCAAGAGTAGGAGGGCTGCACATCCCTAGGGGGGCTGTTTAAAATGTCCTGCTAGGGGGCTGCGGAAGATGAATGAGATTGCTGGGGGGGGGGTAGGAGGATCACAACGAGGGATGGTGGAGGGGGGAGAGTGAGGGGCCACACCGAGGTGTCCGAACTGGACACACTGGGCAGGACGACGGGGTGGGGGGAGGCTGCGATCTGGCCTCTGGTCAGACATGGGGGGTGGGGCTACGATTGTGGGGGTGCAGCAATGTTTCGTGCCCCACCAACCTGGCACTGGGGGGGGTGGGCTAAGCACGCTCGCCTCTGAGGCAGGGGGGAGCTGCGAGTTCGAGCCCCCACCCCCCTCCCGCTTCAGAGTCTCCCGTCCAGGCTGACGCGGCGCCGTGTGCTGCACTGTGGGAGTGCCGCACTGCCGGGGGGTTGAAATCTTTAAACCGCCTTGCCCCTGCCTGTCAGGCGGGAGCCAAGAGAACCCCACGGCCACAAATAGGGAGCGAGGAGGGGGTTGTGGTGGGGGTGGCGGGTTCTCCCCGGGGTCTTGTGGCCAAAACCCACCAAAAACAGGCAACCACGATGCTGTTTGCCCACACACAGCGCTGGCAGTGATCGAGCTGGCAGTGATCGAGCTGGCAGTGAGCGAGTTTGGCAGTGAGCGAGCTGGCGGTGATCGAGCTGGCAGTGAGCGAGCTGGCAGTGATCGAGCTGGCAGTGAGCGAGCTGGCAGTGATCGAGCTGGCAGTGAGCGAGCTGGCAGTGATCGAGCTGGCAGTGATCGAGCTGGCAGTGATCGAGCTGGCAGTGATCGAGCTGGCAGTGAGCGAGCTGGCAGTGAGCGAGCTGGCAGTGAGCGAGCTGGCAGTGAGCGAGCTGGCAGTGATCGAGCTGGCAGTGAGCGAGCTGGCAGTGAGCGAGCTGGCAGTGATCGAGCTGGCGGTGAGCGAGCTGGCGGTGAGCGAGCTGGCGGTGAGCGAGCTGGCGGTGAGCGAGCTGGCAGTGAGCGAGCTGGCAGGGCCGCTGGATTTTCCCTAAGGTGGTCACAGCGACTCTGGGAAGAGCTTCATCAGCCGTGGAGGGCAGGGGGACGTCCTGAGGCTGTGAAAGGCGCTATACAAACGCAATGTTGTTCTCTCCACCCCCCACTCCCCCCTGGGCTGAAATCCAGCCCCTTTAGCTCAGGATCCTGCCGGGAGGTCCAGTCCCATCGCTCCAGCTCCCGGGGGCCCCTCTCTCTCTCTCCCGGGGGGGTTGTTGCTGATGCTTCACCCCTGATGGGGGAGCAACCTCCACACGGGCGCTGATTCTTCCCTCCCGCCCGCCTCAGGGCAGCAGCTACAAAGGCCATTCGGCCCCACGGGGCGGTGCTAGCCCTCTCTGCACGGGGCAGCCCAATTGGGTCCCAATGGGGTCTGTGGGGTGGGGAAAGGGTTTCTTGGAGCCCTGGACACGGAGCTACCCCCCCACCCCCCCCCCCATCCACCCCACAGGCTGGGCATCAGCGGACGGCCCTGCTGGACGGGGCCTGGTCCCGGGGCCCGCGCCTCTCCCCGCCCCCCACCCTGGTTGCGGAGGTCAAGGATGGGTGGACGAAGCCCCCCCCTCCCGCCAGTCCAGGGCCCTTCACAGGGGCTTTCACCCCACCCCTCCCCCCCAGAGGGTGAGGAGGGGCCGCTTCAGGCGGGAAGCAGCTGCGGTCGAAGCTCCTGCCGCACCCGGGGGGGCAGCTGAAAGGCCTCGGGGCCCCCCTCCCCTCCCCCCGGGCGGGGGGGGGGGCCTGTCCGAGACCCCCGACAGCCTTGGGGGCTGGGGTAGGGCCACGCCGTCCCAGCTTGGGGGGGGTGGGGTACGGAGTCTGGTTGATGCACGTCAGGCAGCGGGGCCATGGGTAACTCCTGGAACAGAGAGAGAGACTCGGGGGGGGGTCAAGGACGAGAAAGCTCGGGGCTCAGGCTGAGTAGGAGAGTCACATGACTCAGGGAGGGTGGGGTCAAGGAGGAGAAAGCTCATGGCTCAGGCTGAGTAGGAGAGTCACATGACTCAGGGAGAGTGGGGTCAAGGAGGAGAAAGCTCATGGCTCAAGCTGAGTAGGAGAGTCTAATGACTCAGGGAGGGTGGGGTCAAGGAGGAGAAAGCTCATGGCTCAAGCTGAGTAGGAGAGTCTAATGACTCAGGGAGGGTGGGGTCAAGGAGGAGAAAGCTCATGGCTCAGGCTGAGTAGCCCCCTGTAGTCTGGTATATCTGTCGTGATGCTCCCCCCAGTCACAGCTCAGTCTGCAATCGTTCCTGAGCCAGGGCAGCTGAACCTCTGAATGAAAATCATCGCCACTGACCACGAGGGGCATTTACCGACAAGCACGTCATCTCACAGCCCCAGTGCCAGTCATTAGGGCACAGAGGGTGTGGCCATTCGGCCCATCGAGTCCATACTGGCTCTCTCTGTAGAGCAATCCAGCCAGCTCCCATTCTCCCGCCCTGTCCCTGCATTTCCATTTCCCTCACGTGCCCCTCCGAATTCCCGTTAAAATCATTCCCCCCCAGCTCCCAGCCCCCCTCTGCTTGTCATCCTGGAACACACGACTGTACAGGACCTGATGTCTGCGTTGGTCAGGCTGTCTCATAAGTTGCCCCAGGGGCATGTTTACAGGTTTGTATATCTCTGGGGGAGAACCCTCTGAGTTTTTCATTACTATAACAATTGTACAATCTGACACTGCAGAGGGAGGCCATTCATCCCATCCTGCCTGTGCTGGCTCTTTGATAGGTCTAACCAATTAGTCCCCTCTCCCTCCCCCGCTCTTTCCCCCCCATATTTTTCCCCTCCGAGTATTTATCCGATTCCCCCCTTTTTGAAAATTCCTATTGAATCTGCTTCCACCGCCCTTTCAGGCAGCGCCTTCCAGATCACAACAACTCGCTGTGTAAATAAAAAACAAATTCTCCTCATCTCCCCCTCTGGTTCTTTTCCCAATTCTCTTCAATCTGTGTCCCCCTCTGGTTACCGACCCTCCTGCCCAGTGGAAACAGTTTCTCCTTATTTACTCTGTCCGAATCCCCCTTCCTGATTTTGAACGCCTCGATTCAACCTTCTCCGCTCTGAGGAGAACAATCCCAGCTTCTCCAGCATCTCCACATGAACTGAAGTCCCTCATCCCTGGTCCCATTCGGGGGTCAATCTCCCTCCGCACCCTCTCCGAGGCCCTTGATGTCCTTCAAAACTCCCTCCAGATGAAAGGTGTTGAAGACCCAAAACTCGACAAGGTTGCTGTTGACTTTTTACCTTCAGTGAAGGAATTCCCAGAAGAGCTCAGCCACGATTGCAGACCCCGCCTGAGTTACCTGCCCTGACGCTCTGCGTGAAGCACATTGGGCACCATCACTCCCTGTCAGCTGTGGCAGCTATCCCGATCATGCTGTACACAGGTCCGACCACTTCAGAAGGTTTTCTGTTGCTCTGAGCAGAGTAAACAGCTCATGCTGCTGCCCCGAGTCCTAACAGGGAGTCCCGTTCACCCATCAGCCTCCGTCCTCGCTGACCTACCTTGCCTCCTGGTCTGGCAACACCTGAACATTAACATTCCCATCCTTGTTCTTAAATCTCTCTGTGGCCCTCACTCCCTCCCCATCACCTCCTCCTCCAGCCCCTACACCCCTCCCTATCTCTGTAACCCCCTCCAGCCCCTACACCCCTCCCTATCTCTGTAACCTCCTCCAGCCCCTACACCCCTCCCTATCTCTGTAACCTCCTCCAGCCCCTACAACCCTCCCTACCAACTGCATAACAGGTCCTAAACTCTGGAATTCACTCCCTAAACCTCTCTGCCCCTCTCTCTCTCTCCTCCTTTAAGATGCTCGTTAAAACTGACCTCCACTGGGGTTTAGAAGAGGGAGGGGGTGATTGGATTGAAGTTTACAAGATCCTGAACGGCCTTGACAAGGTGGACGTGGAAAGAATGTTTCCTCTTGTGGGTGAGTCCAGGACTAGGGGGGGTCACTGTTTTAAAATTAGGGGTCGCCCTTTTAGGGCAGAGATGAGGAGAAATTTTTTCTCCGAGGGTTGTGCGACTTTGGAACTCTCTGCCTCAGGAGGTGGTGGTCACTGAATATTTTTAAGGCGGAGGGAGATAGATTCTTGTTAGGTAAGGGAATCGAAGGTTATCAGGGGGTGGATGGGAATGTGGAAATCGAAACACAGGAAGATCAGCCATGATCTTATTGAGTGGCGGAGCAGGCTCGAGGGGCCGAATGGTCTACTCCTGTCCCTATTTCTTATGTTCTGTTCTTTGACCGAGCTTTTGGTCACCTGTCCCTAATATCTCCTATGTGGCTCGAGGTCAAATTTTAACCTGATAACGTTCCTTTGAAGAGTCTTGGGCCTTTGGATTACGGGCACTATGTAAATGTAAGGTGTTGTATGAGGGGAGTGAGCCATCCTCTGGTATATATCAATTACATTAGCCTTATTTTATTGACTGGATGATTCATGTAATATCATACAATGCAGTAACAGTGCAAGGGAGCAGGAAGCCAAGGGTTAATTTGACCATATATAGCTTCAGGCTAGCTGTGGTGAGACAGCGAATGAACTTTCCTCAGCAAGTGTTTGGCCGGGTCAAGCATACCATCCTTATCGTGACCTTCAGCCACCTCGAAATGCTTCTACTGGATAAGCGGGAGTGTGGCACACGGAGCACAGTGAGCCTGTGAACACTCACATGCCCCGGCAGACGTTGGGGGCTTGTGGTCTTGGCTGTGTGGGGCATCCCACTTTAAATGGCCAGCACTGTCGCTCTGCTGGGGGGGGCGCGGTTGAGCTCTGCTTTGACCTGTTTATTCTCACTCTTGCCTTCCTGTGTACGCTGTACAGGAGAGGAGCAGGGAGGCTACAGCAACGCGTCCATTCACTAGCTTCTCGATCAAGGCCATGCACGCGTTGAGTCAGGGTGCGGACTCTCTCTCTCTCTCTCACCCGCCTCTGTGCTCTCTCTCTGTTGCCGTTTCTCCCGATCTCTCCACTTCTGCCTCTGTATCCCTCCTAACTTTTCTGTCTGTGTCTTTCTTCATTCCTTTCCCGTGGGTGGTGTAGTGGGCGGAGGTGCTACCATTGGTCGTATTTTGGGTGGGTGCGAGGGTGGGAGGGAAGTGTTCAGGCAAAACACGCACATCGGAAACTCGTTTCCTGCTCTTTCCCCCACCCTCTCTGCGGCCAATCATTTGTGGTTCCCACTTCCACCCCCCCCACCCCAAAAGCATCAGTTCCCACTGCATCGCCCAACCCTTCACCGGCTGCCTGCCCTATTTCCTCCCCCTAACCCCATTCTCCCATTGCTACGCCTTGCCCTTGAATTAGCCCCTACGTTCCCCACTCATGTCACTTTTACCACTCCACCCTGTCCCTCCGTTCCGACCCCCCCTCCAAGGGCAGCTGACAGAAGGCTCACATATCCCAACTGGGCAAGCCACGGGGCGTAATCCTGGGACCTCGGCTAATCGCTGACCCGCACTGAATCTCTACAGCCTGGGACAAAAAGGGGGCGAGGATGGGCTCCTCAATCGGGCGCATATAATCTCTTCGAGCGTGTACAATTCTCAGTAGCGACGGAATCTCTTTCCTGAAACCGGCAATATGGTTGGGCTGGACCTGCCCTCTGACTCTCCTTCCTAAACCTCCTTTAATCCTAGATGTGTCGTGAAAAAGTAGACAAACTGTGTGGAGCAGCGGCGAAATTCCCAATCAGATTTCTCTTCACCCGCTGATGGCCGGGCCCAGCATTTATTGCCCATCCCTAATTGCCCCCTTGAGAAGGTGGTGGGTGAGCCGCCTTCTTGAGCCGCTGCAGTCTCCTGTGGTGTAGGTACACCCGCCGTGCTGTTAGGGAGGGAGTTCCAGGATTTGGACCCAGCGACAGCGAAGGAACGGCCGATATATTTCCCAAGTTAGGATGGGGTGTGGGGGGTAAGACTCGGAGGTGGTGGTAGGTGCTCCCGTGCCACCCGCTTCCCTCTGGGTAGTTGGGAGCTCAGGGAGAGGTCACCCGAAAGGGACCTGGCGTCTCTCAGGAGGCGGGGCCCCGCGCTCAGGGTGACTCCGGCAAAGGGGCCCGCCGGAGCCTCACTTACCCCGGTCTGGGCCGCCGCTGCCGGGGTCTCCCGCGTGGATCCTCCTGTGCTTGCGGAGGCTGGAGGGGTTGCTGAAGCCCTTGGGGCAGGCGGAGCACTGGAATGGTTTCTCGCCCATGTGCGTGCCCTTGTGGTTGCGGAGGCTGGATGGGTCGATGAACCCCTTGCCGCAGACGGGGCACTTGAAGGGCTTCTCGCCGGTGTGGGTGCGCTCGTGCTTGCGCAGGTTGCACTGCTTGTTGAAGTCCATGCCGCACGCCGAGCAGCGGAAGGGCTTCTCCCCGGTGTGTGTGCGCTGGTGGGCCACCAGGGTGGAGGACTGGCTGAACTCCTTGCCGCAGACGGGGCACTTGAAGGGCTTCTCCCCCGTGTGGGTGCGCTCGTGCTTGCGCAGGTTGGACGAGTTGCTGAAGCCTTTGCCGCAGTCGGCGCAGGTCAGGGGCCTCTCGCCCGTGTGCACCCGCAGGTGCAGCTTCAGCCGCGAGTTCTGGTCGAAGCCCTTGCCGCACTCGGGGCAGCTGAAGCGCCTCGGGCCATCCGGCGGCTCCGGCCACCAGGAGCGCTTCGGCGTCCGCACGGTCCCGTCCCGGCCAGAGTCCGGATCCTGGGAGTTCACCGCTCGATTCACCAGCCTCTCCTGCAACAGACAGCTCACAGTTACAGCCTGGCACAACGCTGCGCTGCCGATTATCAGGACACAATTCATATTAAGGTTGAGATTCCACCCTCACCGGCCCCACACCCCCTCAACTCCTGCCTCTTCGACCCTTCCAGGACCTTAGAGGGGCAACGGGAACAGTCAGCCCCTCGAGCCTCTTCCGACATTCAGTGAGACCACGGCTGATCTGTGATCTAACTCCACGTACCCACCTTTGCCCCGTATCCCTTAACACCTTTGGATAACAAGTCACAGGTTTAAAATTAGTTGACCAAGCCTTTTGCGGACGAGAGTTCCACCCTTTGCGCTTTTGGAGTGTTTCCTAATTTCACTCCTGAAAGGTCTGGCTCGGAGTTTTAGACTCTGCACCCCCCTCCCCGGTCCCAGGCTCCCCGATCAGTGGGAATAGTTTCTCTCTCCTTTTTTTTGCCCTGTTGTGTCACTGATTCTGACATGGTCCAAGGCTCCACCTGCAGAACGCTCTGTGAGGTCACAGAACCATCACAGCACAGGAGGCCATGCGGCCCATTGATCGATCCCATGCCAGCCCCCCCACAGAGCAATCCATTCAGTCCCATTTCCCCCCCGCTCGATCCCCGTGGCCCCGCAAGCTCACTTCCCTCGCGTGCTCGCCCAATTTCTGTTTGAAATCATTCATCGTCTCCGGGGAGAGCAGCCTCAGCTTCTCCAGCCTAACCTTGTAGTTAAAAACACCCCCCCCAATTCCTGGAGCCATTCTGACAAATCCCCTCTGCACCCTCTCAAGGGCACCTCACATCCATCCCAACAGGAGTGATGATGTGTGACTTGGTGAATATAGGTCTCCGAATAGTGGGAAGGAGACGGAGGAGCAGATTTGCACAGAAATTATTGAGCTGCGAGAACTATAGTGGGGAGACTTTAACCACCCCAACATTGAATGGAGTAGTGATTGTGTTAAGGGCAAAGTGTGTTCGGGGGGTATTTTCTTTTACAGTATGCTACCTGCCTAATGAGGATGGAGGCATTTTTGGTTCTGGGGAATGGAGTGGGTCAAGTGGAGAGTGTCACAGTCAGTGGGGAGCATCTCAGGAATAGTGATCATAGTATAGTAAGTTTAGATTAAGCTATGGAGAATGAGAAGTAGAATAAATGTACTTAACCGGAGAGGGGACAAATTTGGCAAATTGAGGGTGAGTCCAGAACTCGGGGGCACTGTTTTAAAATTAGGGGTTACCCTTCTGGGACAGAGATGAGGAGAATTATTTTCTCTCCGAGGGTTGTGCGACTTTGGAACTCTCTACCTCAGAAGGTGGTGGAGGCGGGGTTATTGAATATTTTTAAGGCAGAGGTAGATAGATTCTTGTTAGGCAAGGTTATCGGGGGGTGGATGGGAATGTGGAAATCGAAACACAAGATCATCAGCCATGATCTTATTGAATCGCGGAGCAGGCTCGAGGGGCCGAATGGTCTACTCCTGTTCCTATTTCTTATGTTCTTAACAGAAAAGAATAAGGATAAATGGGCGATTTTCAGTTTGGCAAGCTGTAGCTAATGGAATATCACAGGGATCAGTGCTGGGGCCTCAACTCTTTACAATCGATATCAGTGATTTGGGTGAAGGGACAAACTGCATGGTTGCTAAATCTGATATGACACAAAGATAGGGAGGAGATTAAGTTGTGAAGAGGACATAAGGAGTCTGCAAAAGGATACAGAAAGGTTAAATGAGTGGCCAAAAATTTGGCAGATAGAGTATAACGTTGGGAAGATGTGAGCTTGTCCATTTTGGCAGGAAGAATAGAAAAGCAGCAGGTTATTTAAATGGAGAGAGATTGCAGAACTCTGAGGTGCAGAGGGATCTGGGTGTCCTGGTGCATGAATCAGGAAAAGTTAGTATACAGATGCAGCAAGTGATTAGGGAAGTGAATGGAATATTAGCGTTTATTGCAGGGGGAATGGAGTATAAAAGTAAGGATGTTTTGTTACAGATGTACTGAGCATTGGTGAGACCACATCTGGAGTAGTGTACAGTTTTGGTCTCTTTATTTAAGAAAGGATATAAATGCATCAGAGGCAGTTCAGAGAAGGTTCATTCGACTGATTCCTGGGATGAGGAGGTTATCTTATGAGGCAAGGTTTGGCAGGCTGGGCCTGGAGTTTAGAAGAATGAGAGGTGACCTTATTGAAACATATAAGATCCTGAGGAGACTTGACGGGGTGAATGCTGAAAGGATGTGGGAGAGACTCGAACTAGGGTCACGTTTTAAAAATAAGAGGTCTCCCATTTGAGAGCGAGATGAGGAGAATTTTTTCTCTGAGGGTTGCGAATCTGTGAATTCTCTTCCCTAGAGAGTGGTGGAGCCTAGGTCACTGAATATTTTTAAGGCCGAGTTAGATAAGATTCTTGACAAACAAGGGGGGTCAAAGGTTATTGGGTAAGAAGCAAAGTGAAGTTGAGGCCACAATTAGATCAGCCATGATCTTATCGAATGGCGGAACAGGCTTGAGGGGCCGAATGGCCTACTCCTGCTCTTAATTCGTACGCTCGTAATCCATTCTGCCACTTGCCCCCTGACTGTACATTCCCTGACGTTATTCATTAGTCTATGATGGGGCATCTTATCGAAGGCCTCTTGGAAGTCTAGATATATTACATCTACCCTGTTACCACTGTCGACTCTCCATTACCCCTTCAAACAATGCAATAAGGTTGGTGAAGCAAGACATTTCCTTCTGAAATCCATACTGACTATTCCTTCATATATTTTTGTTTCTATTTGTTGTTTCTAGTTTCCCCTTAGTAAGGATTCCAATATTATTTCCTGCTACTGATGTTAAGTTCCCTGGAGCTACGGATAAGTAGATGCTAGTTCGTGGCCAGTCTAGAGACATTCGAGAGCTAAGGCGTGTGAGCAGCGCAGAGGGCGACTGACCTCATGTTCTCTCCGCCGCTTCTCCGCCACGTGGTACAGCTTGTGGATGCCCAGCGCCGACCTCTGCTTGAACTCCCGGCCGCAGATGCCACACTGGAGGGGCCAGTCCTCGTTGTGGCGGCGCTGGTGCTTTGTCAGCGAGGAAGAGTGGCTGAACTCCTTGCCGCAGTCGGGGCACTTGTAGGGCTTGGCACCGGTGTGGGTCACCTCGTGGCGGCGAAGGGTGCCCGAGCGGCTGAAGCCGCGGCCGCAGGTGGGGCACTGGAAGGGCTTCTCCCCGGAGTGGGTGCGCTGGTGCTGCGCCAGGTGGGAGGAGCAGCCGAACCTCTTGGAGCAGCCGGTGCACTGGTAGGGCTTCTCGCCGCTGTGGCAGCGCTGGTGGGTCAGCAGGGTGGAGGCCAGGCCGAACTCCTTGCCGCAGGTGGCGCAGCGGTGGGGCAGCTCGCCGCCGTGGCAGCGCCGGTGCCGCGCCAGCTGCGAGGGGCAGCCGAAACGCCTGCCGCACACGGGGCACGGGAAGCGGGGCTCCACGCCGTGGGACGCCAGGTGCAGTTTCAGCTGGCAGTACTGGTCGAAGCTCATGCCGCACTCGGAGCAGATGAAGCAGTCGTCCTCCGCTTCGGCCCGCCGCCTGGCGATCGGCGTCGGACTCGTCTCCCACAGCGTCTCCGTGGGTCGGAAGGCACTGCCCGCTCCCTGCACCAGCTCCATGGTGGAGCTCCGTATACCCTGCAACACAGATGACAGTCACTGCTTGTTACAGATTACAGCGGGAATCGCGCTGCCTGTGACACGTTAGGAGTGGGTCGCTCACTCTCGTTGCATATTTCAGGTCACACTGGGACCCTCGCTGCCTGTCACGGGTCGCACTGGGACCCTCGCTCCCTGTCACGGGACACACTGGGGCCCTTGCTCCCTGTCACGGGTCACGCTGGGGTCACACTGGGACCCTCGCTCCCTGTCACGGGTCACGCTGGGGTCATACTGGGACCCTCGCTGCCTGTCACGGGTGGCGCTGGGGTCACACTGGGACCCTCGCTCCCTGTCACGGGTCGCACTGGGACCCTCGCTCCCTGTCACGGGTCGCACTGGGACCCTTGCTCCCTGTCGCGGGTCGCACTGGGACCCTCGCTCCCTGTCGCGGGTCGCACTGGGACCCTCGCTCCCTGTCGCGGGTCGCACTGGGACCCTCGCTCCCTGTCGCGGGTCGCACTGGGACCCTCACTCCCTGTCGCGGGTCGCACTGGGACCCTCGCTCCCTGTCGCGGGTCGCACTGGGACCCTCGCTCCCTGTCGTGGGTCGCACTGGGACCCTCGCTCCCTGTCACGGGTCGCACTGGGACCCTCGCTGCCTGTCACGGGTCACACTGGGGTCATACTGGGACCCTCGCTGCCTGTCACGGGTCATGCTGGGGTCATACTGGGACCCTCGCTCTCTGTCACGGGTCACGCTGGGACCCTCGCTCCCTGTCACGGGTCGTGCTGGGGTCACACTGGGACCCTCGCTCCCTGTCACGGGTCACACTGGGACCCTCGCTCCCTGTCACGGGTCACACTGGGACCCTCGCTCCCTGTCATGGGTCGCACTGGGGTTACACTGGTACCCTCGCTGCCTGTCACGGGTCGCACTGGGGTTACACTGGGACCCTCGCTGCCTGTCACGGGTACAGCTGGGGTCATACTGGGATCCTCGCTGCCTGTCACGGGTCGCGCTGGGACCCTTGCTGCCTATCACGGGTCACACTGGGGTCATACTGGGACCCTCGCTGCCTGTCACGGGTCGCACTGGGACCCTCGCTCCCTGTCACGGGTCGCGCTGGGGTCACACTGGGACCCTCGATGCCTGTCACGGGTCACACTGGGACCCTCGCTGCCTATCACGGGTCACACTGGGACCCTCGCTCCCTGTCACGGGTCGCGCTGGGGTCCCACTGGGACCCTCGCTCCCTGTCACGGGTCACACTGGGACCCTCGCTCCCTGTCACGGGTCACACTGGGATCCTCGCTGCCTATCACGGGTCACACTGGGACCCTCGCTCCCTGTCACGGGTCGCGCTGGGGTCCCACTGGGACCCTCGCTGCCTGTCACGGGTCACACTGGGACCCTCGCTCCCTGTCACGGGTCGCGCTGGGGTCCCACTGGGACCCTCGCTCCCTGTCACGGGTCGCGCTGGGGTCGCACTGGGACCCTCGCTCCCTGTCACGGGTCGCGCTGGGGTCACACTGGGACCCTCGATGCCTGTCACGGGTCACACTGGGACCCTCGCTGCCTATCACGGGTCACACTGGGACCCTCGCTCCCTGTCACGGGTCGCGCTGGGGTCCCACTGGGACCCTCGCTCCCTGTCACGGGTCACACTGGGACCCTCGCTCCCTGTCACGGGTCACACTGGGACCCTCGCTGCCTATCACGGGTCACACTGGGACCCTCGCTCCCTGTCACGGGTCGCGCTGGGGTCCCACTGGGACCCTCGCTGCCTGTCACGGGTCACACTGGGACCCTCGCTCCCTGTCACGGGTCGCGCTGGGGTCCCACTGGGACCCTCGCTCCCTGTCACGGGTCGCGCTGGGGTCGCACTGGGACCCTCGCTCCCTGTCACGGGTCGCACTGGGGTTACACTGGGACCCTCGCTGCCTGTCACGGGTCGCACTGGGACCCTCGCTCCCTGTCACGGGTCACGCTGGGGTCACACTGGGACCCTCGATGCCTGTCACGTGTTGAAGTCTGAAGGAAGGGGAGATGTAGGTTTGAGGCCTAGGGTGGGGGCTGGAGCCTGGGGCTAGATTTTCCCCTCACCGGCCGGTGTGCAGCCTCCCCCCGGGGGCCTGGTTTACCTGAGCCCGGGGATTTGGAGGCCTCTCGGTCCGCCCCAGCCCGGGGAATATTCTGGAATCTCCCCCAGCCCCGTCTCCCCCCCATTTCTGGAACATTCTCTCCCCCACCCTCCCCGGGTTGATTTTAGCCCCTGTTTGTGGAACCTACCCGGCACCGCCGTAAGCCTCTGGGTGACTGACAGCCGCAGGAGCCAATCAGCGCCCGGATCGCGGGCCCGCCCACCCACTCTC
>NW_027598306.1:0-48425 GCF_964194155.1 Cetorhinus maximus | reverse complement strand
GAAACGTGATTAGCTGCAAAAATAGGAATGGAGAAATTGAAGGCTTACTTCAGCGAAATCAACATTGAAAATGAGTAGATTGTCAGAAATAGATCTATTTATGTTGTTTGACTGCCAGAAAATATTGGAGATTGAGAATGTGATTGAAATGGTGAAACTTGTAGATTCAGTGAACGAGCAGATCATTCAAACTGCGAATTTGTTGGAAATTGGAGATTTGACTCATTTTGGGAATGAGTTATATCTGTTGATAGAGAAAATGCTTGAATTTGCTGAATAATTAATATTTGACATTTTGAGAGATACAGACAGCTAGGTTTGCTAAAAACGAAGGGAATGTAGAAACTGAAGTTGCAGTGAATGCGGAGAAGCTGCAAATGTGCTCAGTCCAACAGATTTCTAGAATTGGAGTATTTGATTGATAAATACAACTACATTTGCTGATAAAGTTAGAAATTGAGAAATTGTAGATTCAGCTGTATGTAGAAACGTGATCAGCTGCAAAAAATTGGAATGGAGATATTGAAGGCTTACTTCAGCGAAATCAACATTGAAAACTGAGTAGGTTGTCAGAAATAGATCTATTTATGTTGTTGGATGCAGAAAATATTCGACATTGAGAAATTGATTGAAATGGTGAAACCTGTAGATTCAGTGAACGAGCGAATCATGCAAACAGCGAATTTGTTGGAAATGGGAGATTTTACTGATTTTGGGAATGAGTTATATCTGCTGATAGAGAAAATGCTTGAATTTGCTCAATAACAAATATTTGACATTTTGACAGATACAGACTGCTGGATTTACTTAAACTGAAGATTTGGAGAAATTGAAGTTGCAGTGAATGCGGAGAAGCTGCAAATGTACTCAGTCTAACAGATTTCTGCAATTGGAGTATTTGATAGATATAAAAAACTACATTTGCTGATAAAGTTAGAAATTGAGAAATTGTAGGTGCAGCTGTATGCAGAAACGTGATTAGCTGCAAAAACGAGGAATGGAGATATTGAAGGCTTACTTCAGCAAAATCAACATTGAAAAATGAGTAGATTGTCAGAAATAGATCTATTTATGTTGTTGGACTGCAGAAAATATTGGAGATTGAGAATGTGATTGAAATGGTGAAACTTGTAGATTCAGTGAACGAGCAGATCATTCAAACTGCGAATTTGTTGAAAATTGGAGATTTGACTCATTTTGGGAACGAGTTATATCTGTTGATAGAGAAAATGCTTGAATTTGCTGAATAATTAATATTTGACATTTTGAGAGATACAGACAGCTAGGTTTGCTAAAAACGAAGGGAATGTAGAAACTGAAGTTGCAGTGAATGCGGAGAAGCTGCAAATGTGCTCAGTCCAACAGATTTCTAGAATTGGAGTATTTGATTGATAAATACAACTACATTTGCTGATAAAGTTAGAAATTGAGAATTGTAGATTCAGCTGTATGTAGAAACGTGATCAGCTGCAAAAAATTGGAATGGAGATATTGAAGGCTTACTTCAGCGAAATCAACATTGAAAACTGAGTAGGTTGTCAGAAATAGATCTATTTATGTTGTTGGATGCAGAAAATATTCGACATTGAGAAATTGATTGAAATGGTGAAACCTGTAGATTCAGTGAACGAGCGAATCATGCAAACAGCGAATTTGTTGGAAATGGGAGATTTTACTGATTTTGGGAATGAGTTATATCTGCTGATAGAGAAAATGCTTGAATTGCTCAATAACAAATATTTGACATTTTGACAGATACAGACTGCTGGATTTACTTAAACTGAAGATTTGGAGAAATTGAAGTTGCAGTGAATGCGGAGAAGCTGCAAATGTACTCAGTCTAACAGATTTCTGCAATTGGAGTATTTGATAGATATAAAAAACTACATTTGCTGATAAAGTTAGAAATTGAGAAATTGTAGGTGCAGCTGTATGCAGAAACGTGATTAGCTGCAAAAACGAGGAATGGAGATATTGAAGGCTTACTTCAGCAAAATCAACATTGAAAAATGAGTAGATTGTCAGAAATAGATCTATTTATGTTGTTGGACTGCAGAAAATATTGGAGATTGAGAATGTGATTGAAATGGTGAAACTTGTAGATTCAGTGAACGAGCAGATCATTCAAACTGCGAATTTGTTGAAAATTGGAGATTTGACTCATTTTGGGAACGAGTTATATCTGTTGATAGAGAAAATGCTTGAATTTGCTGAATAATTAATATTTGACATTTTGAGAGATACAGACAGCTAGGTTTGCTAAAAACGAAGGGAATGTAGAAACTGAAGTTGCAGTGAATGCGGAGAAGCTGCAAATGTGCTCAGTCCAACAGATTTCTAGAATTGGAGTATTTGATTGATAAATACAACTACATTTGCTGATAAAGTTAGAAATTGAGAAATTGTAGATTCAGCTGTATGTAGAAACGTGATCAGCTGCAAAAAATTGGAATGGAGATATTGAAGGCTTACTTCAGCGAAATCAACATTGAAAACTGAGTAGGTTGTCAGAAATAGATCTATTTATGTTGTTGGA
This sequence comes from Cetorhinus maximus, assembly GCF_964194155.1. Lineage (NCBI taxonomy): Eukaryota > Metazoa > Chordata > Chondrichthyes > Lamniformes > Cetorhinidae > Cetorhinus > Cetorhinus maximus. The sequence goes on along the minus strand of NW_027598306.1, from coordinate 45,889 downwards.
TGCAGAAAATATTCGACATTGAGAAATTGATTGAAATGGTGAAACCTGTAGATTCAGTGAACGAGCGAATCATGCAAACAGCGAATTTGTTGGAAATGGGAGATTTTACTGATTTTGGGAATGAGTTATATCTGCTGATAGAGAAAATGCTTGAATTTGCTCAATAACAAATATTTGACATTTTGACAGATACAGACTGCTGGATTTACTTAAACTGAAGATTTGGAGAAATTGAAGTTGCAGTGAATGCGGAGAAGCTGCAAATGTACTCAGTCTAACAGATTTCTGCAATTGGAGTATTTGATAGATATAAAAAACTACATTTGCTGATAAAGTTAGAAATTGAGAAATTGTAGGTGCAGCTGTATGCAGAAACGTGATTAGCTGCAAAAACGAGGAATGGAGATATTGAAGGCTTACTTCAGCAAAATCAACATTGAAAAATGAGTAGATTGTCAGAAATAGATCTATTTATGTTGTTGGACTGCAGAAAGTATTGGAGATTGAGAAATTGATTGAAATGGTGATACTTCTAGAATCAGTGAACGAGCAAATCATGCAATCAACGAATTTGTTGGAAAAATGAGATTTTACTAATTTTGGGAATGAGTTACAGCTGCTGATAGAGAAAATGCTTGAATTTGCTGAATTGCTAATATTTGACATTTTGAGAGATACAGACAGCTAGGTTTGCTAAAACTGAATGGAATGGAGAACGTCTGGTTGCAGTGAATGCAGAGAAGCTGCAAATGTGCTGAGTCTAACAGATTTGTGGAATTGGAGTATTTGATAGATAAATCGAACTAGATTGGCAGATAAAGTTAGAAATTGAGAAATTGTAGGTTCAGCTGAATGCAGCAACGTGATTAGCTGCAAAAATAGGAATGGAGATATTGAAGGCTTACTTCAGCGAAATCAACATTGAAAAATGAGTAGGTTGTCAGAAATAGATCTATTTATGTTGTTGGACTGCAGAAAATATTGGAGATTGAGAATGTGCTTGAAATGGTGAAACGTGTAGATTCAGTGAACGAGCAGATCATTCAAACTGCGAAATTGTTTCAAATTGGAGATTTGACTCATTTTGGGAACGAGTTATATCTGTTGATAGAGAAAATGCTTGAATTTGCTGAATAATTAATATTTGACATTTTGAGAGATACAGACAGCTAGGTTTGCTAAAAACGAAGGGAATGTAGAAACTGAAGTTGCAGTGAATGCGGAGAAGCTGCAAATGTGCTCAGTCCAACAGATTTCTAGAATTGGAGTATTTGATTGATAAATACAACTACATTTGCTGATAAAGTTAGAAATTGAGAAATTGTAGATTCAGCTGTATGTAGAAACGTGATCAGCTGCAAAAAATTGGAATGGAGATATTGAAGGCTTACTTCAGCGAAATCAACATTGAAAACTGAGAAGGTTGTCAGAAATAGATCTATTTATGTTGTTGGATGCAGAAAATATTCGACATTGAGAAATTGATTGAAATGGTGAAACCTGTAGATTCAGTGAACGAGCGAATCATGCAAACAGCGAATTTGTTGGAAATTGGAGATTTTACTGATTTTGGGAATGAGTTATATCTGCTGATAGAGAAAATGCTTGAATTTGCTCAATAACAAATATTTGACATTTTGACAGATACAGACTGCTGGATTTACTTAAAGTGAAGATTTGGAGAAATTGAAGTTGCAGTGAATGCGGAGAAGCTGCAAATGTACTCAGTCTAACAGATTTCTGCAATTGGAGTATTTGATAGATATAAAAAACTACATTTGCTGATAAAGTTAGAAATTGAGAAATTGTAGGTGCAGCTGTATGCAGAAACGTGATTAGCTGCAAAAACGAGGAATGGAGATATTGAAGGCTTACTTCAGCAAAATCAACATTGAAAAATGAGTAGATTGTCAGAAATAGATCTATTTATGTTGTTGGACTGCAGAAAGTATTGGAGATTGAGAAATTGATTGAAATGGTGATACTTCTAGAATCAGTGAACGAGCAAATCATGCAATCAGCGAATTTGTTGGAAAAATGAGATTTTACTAATTTTGGGAATGAGTTACAGCTGCTGATAGAGAAAATGCTTGAATTTCCTGAATTGCTAATATTTGACAATTTGAGAGATACAGACAGCTAGCTTTGCTAAAACTGAATGGAATGGAGAAAGTCTGGTTGCAGTGAATGCAGAGAAGCTGCAAATGTGCTGAGTCTAACAGATTTGTGGAATTGGAGTATTTGATAGATAAATAGAACTAGATTGGCAGATAAAGTTAGAAATTGAGAAATTGTAGGTTCAGCTGAATGCAGCAACGTGATTAGCTGCAAAAATAGGAATGGAGATATTGAAGGCTTACTTCAGCGAAATCAACATTGAAAAATGAGTAGGTTGTCAGAAATAGATCTATTTATGTTGTTGGACTGCAGAAAATATTGGAGATTGAGAATGTGATTGAAATGGTGAAACTTGTAGATTCAGTGAACGAGCAGATCATTCAAACTGCGAATTTGTTGAAAATTGGAGATTTGACTCATTTTGGGAACGAGTTATATCTGTTGATAGAGAAAATGCTTGAATTTGCTGAATAATTAATATTTGACATTTTGAGAGATACAGACAGCTAGGTTTGCTAAAAACGAAGGGAATGTAGAAACTGAAGTTGCAGTGAATGCGGAGAAGCTGCAAATGTGCTCAGTCCAACAGATTTCTAGAATTGGAGTATTTGATTGATAAATACAACTACATTTGCTGATAAAGTTAGAAATTGAGAAATTGTAGATTCAGCTGTATGTAGAAACGTGATCAGCTGCAAAAAATTGGAATGGAGATATTGAAGGCTTACTTCAGCGAAATCAACATTGAAAACTGAGTAGGTTGTCAGAAATAGATCTATTTATGTTGTTGGATGCAGAAAATATTCGACATTGAGAAATTGATTGAAATGGTGAAACCTGTAGATTCAGTGAACGAGCGAATCATGCAAACAGCGAATTTGTTGGAAATGGGAGATTTTACTGATTTTGGGAATGAGTTATATCTGCTGATAGAGAAAATGCTTGAATTTGCTCAATAACAAATATTTGACATTTTGACAGATACAGACTGCTGGATTTACTTAAAGTGAAGATTTGGAGAAATTGAAGTTGCAGTGAATGCGGAGAAGCTGCAAATGTACTCAGTCTAACAGATTTCTGCAATTGGAGTATTTGATAGATATAAAAAACTACATTTGCTGATAAAGTTAGAAATTGAGAAATTGTAGGTGCAGCTGTATGCAGAAACGTGATTAGCTGCAAAAACGAGGAATGGAGATATTGAAGGCTTACTTCAGCAAAATCAACATTGAAAAATGAGTAGATTGTCAGAAATAGATCTATTTATGTTGTTGGACTGCAGAAAATATTGGAGATTGAGAATGTGATTGAAATGGTGAAACTTGTAGATTCAGTGAACGAGCAGATCATTCAAACTGCGAATTTGTTGAAAATTGGAGATTTGACTCATTTTGGGAACGAGTTATATCTGTTGATAGAGAAAATGCTTGAATTTGCTGAATAATTAATATTTGACATTTTGAGAGATACAGACAGCTAGGTTTGCTAAAAACGAAGGGAATGTAGAAACTGAAGTTGCAGTGAATGCGGAGAAGCTGCAAATGTGCTCAGTCCAACAGATTTCTAGAATTGGAGTATTTGATTGATAAATACAACTACATTTGCTGATAAAGTTAGAAATTGAGAAATTGTAGATTCAGCTGTATGTAGAAACGTGATCAGCTGCAAAAAATTGGAATGGAGATATTGAAGGCTTACTTCAGCGAAATCAACATTGAAAACTGAGTAGGTTGTCAGAAATAGATCTATTTATGTTGTTGGATGCAGAAAATATTCGACATTGAGAAATTGATTGAAATGGTGAAACCTGTAGATTCAGTGAACGAGCGAATCATGCAAACAGCGAATTTGTTGGAAATGGGAGATTTTACTGATTTTGGGAATGAGTTATATCTGCTGATAGAGAAAATGCTTGAATTTGCTCAATAACAAATATTTGACATTTTGACAGATACAGACTGCTGGATTTACTTAAAGTGAAGATTTGGAGAAATTGAAGTTGCAGTGAATGCGGAGAAGCTGCAAATGTACTCAGTCTAACAGATTTCTGCAATTGGAGTATTTGATAGATATAAAAAACTACATTTGCTGATAAAGTTAGAAATTGAGAAATTGTAGGTGCAGCTGTATGCAGAAACGTGATTAGCTGCAAAAACGAGGAATGGAGATATTGAAGGCTTACTTCAGCAAAATCAACATTGAAAAATGAGTAGATTGTCAGAAATAGATCTATTTATGTTGTTGGACTGCAGAAAGTATTGGAGATTGAGAAATTGATTGAAATGGTGATACTTCTAGAATCAGTGAACGAGCAAATCATGCAATCAGCGAATTTGTTGGAAAAATGAGATTTTACTAATTTTGGGAATGAGTTACAGCTGCTGATAGAGAAAATGCTTGAATTTCCTGAATTGCTAATATTTGACATTTTGAGAGATACAGACAGCTAGCTTTGCTAAAACTGAATGGAATGGAGAAAGTCTGGTTGCAGTGAATGCAGAGAAGCTGCAAATGTGCTCAGTCTAACAGACTTGTGGAATTGGAGTATTTGATAGATAAATAGAACTAGATTTGCTGATAAAGTTAGAAATTGAGAAATTGTAGGTTCAGCTGAATGCAGCAACGTGATTAGCTGCAAAAATAGGAATGGAGATATTGAAGGCTTACTTCAGCGAAATCAACATTGAAAAATGAGTAGGTTGTCAGAAATAGATCTATTTATGTTGTTTGACTGCAGAAAATATTGGAGATTGAGAATGTGATTGAAATGGTGAAACTTGTAGATTCAGTGAACGAGCAGATCATTCAAACTGCGAATTTGTTGGAAATTGGAGATTTGACTCATTTTTGGAATGAGTTATATCTGTTGGTAGAGATAATGCTTGAATTTGCTGAATAACTAATATTTGACATTTTGAGAGATACAGACAGCTAGGTTTGCTAAAAACGAAGGGAATGTAGAAACTGAAGTTGCAGTGAATGCGGAGAAGCTGCAAATGTGCTCAGTCCAACAGATTTCTAGAATTGGAGTATTTGATTGATAAATAGAACTACATTTGCTGATAAAGTTAGAAATTGAGAAATTGTAGATTCAGCTGTATGTAGAAACGTGATCAGCTGCAAAAAATTGGAATGGAGATATTGAAGGCTTACTTCAGCGAAATCAACATTGAAAACTGAGTAGGTTGTCAGAAATAGATCTATTTATGTTGTTGGATGCAGAAAATATTCGACATTGAGAAATTGATTGAAATGGTGAAACCTGTAGATTCAGTGAACGAGCGAATCATGCAAACAGCGAATTTGTTGGAAATGGGAGATTTTACTGATTTTGGGAATGAGTTATATCTGCTGATAGAGAAAATGCTTGAATTTGCTCAATAACAAATATTTGACATTTTGAGAGATACAGACTGCTGGATTTACTTAAAGTGAAGATTTGGAGAAATTGAAGTTGCAGTGAATGCGCAGAAGCTGCAAATGTACTCAGTCTAACAGATTTCTGCAATTGGAGTATTTGATAGATATAAAAAACTACATTTGCTGATATAGTTAGAAGTTGAGAAATTGTAGGTTCAGCTGTATGCAGAAACGTGATTAGCTGCAAAAAAGAGGAATGGAGATATTGAAGGCTTACTTCAGCAAAATCAACATTGAAAAATGAGTAGATTGTCAGAAATAGATCTATTTATGTTGTTGGACTGCAGAAAGTATTGGAGATTGAGAAATTGATTGAAATGGTGATACTTCTAGAATCAGTGAACGAGCAAATCATGCAATCAGCGAATTTGTTGGAAAAATGAGATTTTACTAATTTTGGGAATGAGTTACAGCTGCTGATAGAGAAAATGCTTGAATTTCCTGAATTGCTAATATTTGACATTTTGAGAGACACAGACAGCTGGCTTTGCTAAAACTGAATGGAATGGAGAAATTCTGGTTGCAATGAATGCAGAGAAGCTGCAAATGTGCTCACTCTAACAGATTTGTGGAATTGGAGTATTTGATAGATAAATAGAACTACATTTGCTGAGAAAGTTAGAAATTGAGAAATTGTGGGTTCAGTTTCATGTAGAAACGTGCTTACTTGCTAAAAATAGCAATGGAGATATTGAAGGCTTACTTCAGCGAATTCAACATTGAAAAATGAGTAGGTTGTCAGAAATAGATCTATTTATGTTGTTGGACTGCAGAAAATATTGGAGATTGAGAATGTGATTGAAATGGTGAAACTTGTAGATTCAGTGAACGAGCAGATCATTCAAACTGCGAATTTGTTGGAAATTGGAGATTTGACTCATTTTTGGAATGAGTTATATCTGTTGGTAGATAAAAAGCTTGAATTTGCTGAATAACTAATATTTGACATTTTGAGAGATACAGACAGCTAGGTTTGCTAAAAACGAAGGGAATGTAGAAACTGAAGTTGCAGTGAATGCGGAGAAGCTGCAAATGTGCTCAGTCCAACAGATTTCAAGAATTGGAGTATTTGATTGATAAATACAACTACATTTGCTGATAAAGTTAGAAATTGAGAAATTATAGATTCAGCTCTATGTAGAAACGTGATCAGCTGCAAAAAATTGGAATGGAGATATTGAAGGCTTACTTCAGCGAAATCAACATTGAAAAATCAGTAGGTTGTCAGAAATAGATCTATTTATGCTGTTGGACTGCAGAAAATATTTGATATTGAGAAATTGATTGAAATGGTGAAACCTGTAGATTCAGTGAACGAGCGAATCATGCAAACAGCGAATTTGTTGGAAATGGGAGATTTTACTTATTTTGGGAATGAGTTATATCTGCTGATAGAGAAAATGCTTGAATTTGCTCAATACCCAATATTTGACATTTTGAGAGATACAGACTGCTGGATTTACTTAAACTGAAGGTTAGGAGAAATTGAAGTTGCAGTGAATGCGGAGAAGCTGCAAATGCACTCAGTCTAACAGATTTCTGCAATTGGAGTATTTGATAGATATAAAAAACTACATTTGCTGATAAAGTTAGAAATTGAGATATTGTAGGTTCAGCTGTATGCAGAAACGTTTTTAGCTGCAAAAAATAGGAATGGAGATATTGAAGGCTTACTTCAGCGAAATCAACATTGAAAAATGAGTAGATTGTCAGAAATAGATCTATTTATGTTGTTGGACTGCAGAAAGTATTGGAGATTGAGAAATTGATTGAAATGGTGATACTTCTAGAATCAGTGAACGAGCAAATCATGCAATCAGCGAATTTGTTGGAAAAATGAGATTTTACTAATTTTGAGAATCAGTTACATCTGCTGATAGAGAAAATGCTTGAATTTGCTGAATTGCTAATATTTGACATTTTGAGAGATACAGACAGCTAGGTTTGCTAAAACTGAATGGAATGGAGAAATTCTGGTTGCAATGAATGCAGAGAAGCTGCAAATGTGCTCAGTATAACAGATTTGTGGAATTGGAGTATTTGATAGATAAATAGAACTACATTTGCTGAGAAAGTTAGAAATTGAGAAATTGGAGGTTCAAGTTCATGTAGAAACGTGATTAGTTGCTAAAAATAGGAATGGAGATATTGAAGGCTTACTTCAGCGTAATCAACATTGAAAAATGAGTAGGTTGTCAGAAATAGATCTATTTATGTTGTTGGACTGCAGAAAATATTGGAGATTGAGAAATTGATTGAAATGGTGAAACTTGTAGTTTCAGTGAACGAGCAGATCATTCAAACTGCGGATTTGTTGGAAATTGGAGATTTGACTCATCTTGGGAATGAGTTATATCTGCTGATAGAGAAAATGCTTGAATTTGATCATTAACCAATATTTGACATTTTGTGAGATACAGACTGCTGGATTTACTAAAACTGAAGGTGTGCAGAAATTGAAGTTGCAGTGAATGCGGAGAAGCTGCAAATGTACTCAGTCTAACAGATTTCTGGAATTGGAATATTTGATAGATAAATAGAACTACATTTGCTGAGAAAGTTAGAAATTGAGAAATTGTAGGTTCAGCTGTATGTAGAAACGTGATTAGCTGCAAAAATAGGAATGGAGATACTGAAGGCTTACTTCAGCGAAATGAACATTGAAAACTGAGTAGGTTGTCAGAAATAGTTCTATTTATGTTGTTGGATGCAGAAAATATTCGACATTGAGAAATTGATTGAAATGGTGAAACCTGTAGATTCAGTGAACGAGCGAATCATGCAAACAGCGAAATTGTTGGAAATGGGAGATTTTACTGATTTTGGGAATGAGTTATATCTGCTGATAGAGAAAATGCTTGAATTTGCTCAATAACAAATATTTGACATTTTGACAGATACAGACTGCTGGATTTACTTAAACTGAAGATTTGGAGAAATTGAAGTTGCAGTGAATGCGGAGAAGCTGCAAATGTACTCAGTCTAACAGATTTCTGCAATTGGAGTATTTGATAGATATAAAAAACTACATTTGCTGATATAGTTAGAAGTTGAGAAATTGTAGGTTCAGCTGTATGCAGAAACGTGATTAGCTGCAAAAAAGAGGAATGGAGATATTGAAGGCTTACTTCAGCAAAATCAACATTGAAAAATGAGTAGATTGTCAGAAATAGATCTATTTATGTTGTTGGACTGCAGAAAGTATTGGAGATTGAGAAATTGATTGAAATGGTGATACTTCTAGAATCAGTGAACGAGCAAATCATGCAATCAGCGAATTTGTTGGAAAAATGAGATTTTACTAATTTTGGGAATGAGTTACAGCTGCTGATAGAGAAAATGCTTGAATTTCCTGAATTGCTAATATTTGACATTTTGAGAGACACAGACAGCTGGCTTTGCTAAAACTGAATGGAATGGAGAAATTCTGGTTGCAATGAATGCAGAGAAGCTGCAAATGTGCTCACTCTAACAGATTTGTGGAATTGGAGTATTTGATAGATAAATAGAACTACATTTGCTGAGAAAGTTAGAAATTGAGAAATTGTGGGTTCAGTTTCATGTAGAAACGTGCTTACTTGCTAAAAATAGCAATGGAGATATTGAAGGCTTACTTCAGCGAATTCAACATTGAAAAATGAGTAGGTTGTCAGAAATAGATCTATTTATGTTGTTGGACTGCAGAAAATATTGGAGATTGAGAATGTGATTGAAATGGTGAAACTTGTAGATTCAGTGAACGAGCAGATCATTCAAACTGCGAATTTGTTGGAAATTGGAGATTTGACTCATTTTTGGAATGAGTTATATCTGTTGGTAGATAAAAAGCTTGAATTTGCTGAATAACTAATATTTGACATTTTGAGAGATACAGACAGCTAGGTTTGCTAAAAACGAAGGGAATGTAGAAACTGAAGTTGCAGTGAATGCGGAGAAGCTGCAAATGTGCTCAGTCCAACAGATTTCAAGAATTGGAGTATTTGATTGATAAATACAACTACATTTGCTGATAAAGTTAGAAATTGAGAAATTATAGATTCAGCTCTATGTAGAAACGTGATCAGCTGCAAAAAATTGGAATGGAGATATTGAAGGCTTACTTCAGCGAAATCAACATTGAAAAATCAGTAGGTTGTCAGAAATAGATCTATTTATGCTGTTGGACTGCAGAAAATATTTGATATTGAGAAATTGATTGAAATGGTGAAACCTGTAGATTCAGTGAACGAGCGAATCATGCAAACAGCGAATTTGTTGGAAATGGGAGATTTTACTTATTTTGGGAATGAGTTATATCTGCTGATAGAGAAAATGCTTGAATTTGCTCAATACCCAATATTTGACATTTTGAGAGATACAGACTGCTGGATTTACTTAAACTGAAGGTTAGGAGAAATTGAAGTTGCAGTGAATGCGGAGAAGCTGCAAATGCACTCAGTCTAACAGATTTCTGCAATTGGAGTATTTGATAGATATAAAAAACTACATTTGCTGATAAAGTTAGAAATTGAGATATTGTAGGTTCAGCTGTATGCAGAAACGTTTTTAGCTGCAAAAAATAGGAATGGAGATATTGAAGGCTTACTTCAGCGAAATCAACATTGAAAAATGAGTAGATTGTCAGAAATAGATCTATTTATGTTGTTGGACTGCAGAAAGTATTGGAGATTGAGAAATTGATTGAAATGGTGATACTTCTAGAATCAGTGAACGAGCAAATCATGCAATCAGCGAATTTGTTGGAAAAATGAGATTTTACTAATTTTGAGAATCAGTTACATCTGCTGATAGAGAAAATGCTTGAATTTGCTGAATTGCTAATATTTGACATTTTGAGAGATACAGACAGCTAGGTTTGCTAAAACTGAATGGAATGGAGAAATTCTGGTTGCAATGAATGCAGAGAAGCTGCAAATGTGCTCAGTATAACAGATTTGTGGAATTGGAGTATTTGATAGATAAATAGAACTACATTTGCTGAGAAAGTTAGAAATTGAGAAATTGGAGGTTCAAGTTCATGTAGAAACGTGATTAGTTGCTAAAAATAGGAATGGAGATATTGAAGGCTTACTTCAGCGTAATCAACATTGAAAAATGAGTAGGTTGTCAGAAATAGATCTATTTATGTTGTTGGACTGCAGAAAATATTGGAGATTGAGAAATTGATTGAAATGGTGAAACTTGTAGTTTCAGTGAACGAGCAGATCATTCAAACTGCGGATTTGTTGGAAATTGGAGATTTGACTCATCTTGGGAATGAGTTATATCTGCTGATAGAGAAAATGCTTGAATTTGATCATTAACCAATATTTGACATTTTGTGAGATACAGACTGCTGGATTTACTAAAACTGAAGGTGTGCAGAAATTGAAGTTGCAGTGAATGCGGAGAAGCTGCAAATGTACTCAGTCTAACAGATTTCTGGAATTGGAATATTTGATAGATAAATAGAACTACATTTGCTGAGAAAGTTAGAAATTGAGAAATTGTAGGTTCAGCTGTATGTAGAAACGTGATTAGCTGCAAAAATAGGAATGGAGATACTGAAGGCTTACTTCAGCGAAATGAACATTGAAAACTGAGTAGGTTGTCAGAAATAGTTCTATTTATGTTGTTGGATGCAGAAAATATTCGACATTGAGAAATTGATTGAAATGGTGAAACCTGTAGATTCAGTGAACGAGCGAATCATGCAAACAGCGAAATTGTTGGAAATGGGAGATTTTACTGATTTTGGGAATGAGTTATATCTGCTGATAGAGAAAATGCTTGAATTTGCTCAATAACAAATATTTGACATTTTGACAGATACAGACTGCTGGATTTACTTAAACTGAAGATTTGGAGAAATTGAAGTTGCAGTGAATGCGGAGAAGCTGCAAATGTACTCAGTCTAACAGATTTCTGCAATTGGAGTATTTGATAGATATAAAAAACTACACTTGCTGATAAATTTAGAAATTGAGAAATTGTAGGTTCAGCTGTATGCAGAAACGTGATTAGCTGCAAAAAATAGGAATGGAGATATTGAAGGCTTACTTCAGCAAAATCAACATTGAAAAATGAGTAGATTGTCAGAAATAGATCTATTTATGTTGTTGGACTGCAGAAAGTATTGGAGATTGAGAAATTGATTGAAATGGTGATACTTCTAGAATCAGTGAACGAGCAAATCATGCAATCAGCGAATTTGTTGGAAAAATGAGATTTTACTAATTTTGGGAATGAGTTACAGCTGCTGATAGAGAAAATGCTTGAATTTGCTGAATTGCTAATATTTGACATTTTGAGAGATACAGACAGCTAGCTTTGCTAAAACTGAATGGAATGGAGAAAGTCTGGTTGCAGTGAATGCAGAGAAGCTGCAAATGTGCTCAGTCTAACAGATTTGTGGAATTGAAGTATTTGATAGATAAATAGAACTATATTTGCTGATAAAGTTAGAAATTGAGAAATTGTAGGTTCAGCTGAATGCAGCAACGTGATTAGCTGCAAAAATAGGAATGGAGATATTGAAGGCTTACTTCAGCGAAATCAACATTGAAAAATGAGTAGGTTGTCAGAAATAGATCTATTTATGTTGTTTGACTGCAGAAAATATTGGAGATTGAGAATGTGATTGAAATGGTGAAACTTGTAGATTCAGTGAACGAGCAGATCATTCAAACTGCGAATTTGTTGGAAATTGGAGATTTGACTCATTTTTGGAATGAGTTATATCTGTTGGTAGAGAAAATGCTTGAATTTGCTGAATAACTAATATTTGACATTTTGAGAGATACAGACAGCTAGGTTTGCTAAAAACGAAGGGAATGTAGAAACTGAAGTTGCAGTGAATGCGGAGAAGCTGCAAATGTGCTCAGTCCAACAGATTTCTGGAATTGGAGTATTTGATTGATAAATACAACTACATTTGCTTATAAAGTTAGAAATTGAGAAATTGTAGATTCAGCTGTATGGAGAAACGTGATCAGCTGCAAAAAATTGGAATGGAGATATTGAAGGCTTACTTCAGCGAAATCAACATTGAAAAATGAGTAGGTTGTCAGAAATAGATCTATTTATGCTGTTGGACTGCAGAATATATTGGATATTGTCAAATCGATTGAAATGGTGAAACCTATAGATTCAGTGAACGAGCGGATCATGCAAACAGTGAATTTGTTGGAATAATGAGATTTTACTAATTTTGGGAATGAGTTACATCTGCTTATAGAGAAAATGCTTGAATTTGCTGAATTGCTAATATTTGACATTTTGAGAGATACAGACAGCTAGGTTTGTTAAAACTGAATTGAATGGAGAAAATCTGGTTGCAGTGAATGCAGAGAAGCTGCAAATGTGCTCAGTCTAACAGATTTGTGGAATTGGAGTATTTGATAGATAAATTGAACTACATTTGCTGAGAAAGTTAGAAATTGAGAAATTGGAGGTTCAGGTTCATGTAGAAACGTGATTAGTTGCTAAAAATAGCAATGGAGATATTGAAGGCTTACTTCAGCGTAATCAACATTGAAAAATGAGTAGGTTGTCAGAAATAGATCTATTTATGTTGTTGCACTGCAGAAAATATTGGAGATTGAGAAATTGATTGAAATGGTGATACTTCTAGAATCAGTGAACGAGCAAATCATGCAATAAGCGAATTTGTTGGAAAAATGAGATTTTACTAATTTTGGGAATGTGTTACATCTGCTGATAGAGAAAATGCTTGAATTTGCTGAATTGCTAATATTTGACATTTTGAGAGATACAGACAGCAAGGTTTGCTAAACCTGAAGGGAATGGAGAAATTGAAGTTGCAGTGCATTCGGAGAAGCTGCAAATGTGCTTAGTCTAACAGATTTCTGGAATTGGAGTATTTGATTGATAAATACAACTACATTTGCTGATAAAGTTAGAAATTGAGAATTTGTAGGTTCAGCTGTATGTAGAATCGTGATCAGCTGCAAAAAATTGGAATGCAGATATTGAAGGCTTACTTCAGCGAAATCAACATTGAAAAATGAGTAGGTTGTCAGAAATGGATCTATTTATGTTGTTGGACGGCAGAAAATATTGGAGATTGAGAATGTGATTGAAATGGCGGTACTTCTAGAATCAGTGAACGAGCAAATCATGCAATCAGCGAATTTGTTGGAAAAATGAGATTTTACTAATTTTGGAAATGAGTTACATCTGCTGATCGAGAAAATGCTTGAATTTGCTGAATTGCTAATATTTGACATTTTGAGAGATACAGACAGCTAGGTTTGCTAAAACTGAATGGATTGGAGAAATTCTGGTTGCAATGAATGCAGAGAAGCTGCAAATGTGCTCAGTCTAACAGATTTGTGGAATTGGAGTATTTGATAGATAAATAGAACTACATTTGCTGAGAAAGTTAGAAATTGAGAAATTGGAGGTTCAGGTGCATGTAGAAACGTGATTAGTTGCTAAAAATAGCAATGGAGATATTGAAGGTTTACTTCAGCGTAATCAACATTGAAAAATGAGTAGGTTGTCAGAAATAGATCTATTTATGTTGTTGGACTGCAGAAAATATTGGAGATTGAGAAATTGATTGAAATGGTGAAAATTGTAGATTCAGTGAACGAGCAGATCATTCAAACTGCGAATTTGTTGGAAATTGGAGATTTGACTCATCTTGGGAATGAGTTATATCTGCTGATAGAGAAAATGCTTGAATTTGATCAAGAACCAATATTTGACATTTTGAGAGATACAGACTGCTGGATTTACTAAAACTGAAGGTGTGCAGAAATTGAAGTTGCAGTGAATGCGGAGAAGCTGCAAATGTACTCAGTCTAACAGATTTCTGGAATTGGAATATTTGATAGATAAATAGAACTACAATTGCTGAGAAAGTTAGAAATTGAGAAATTGTAGGTTCAGCTGTATGTAGAAACGTGATTAGCTGCAAAAATAGGAATGGAGATATTGAAAGCTTACTTCAGAGAAATCAACATTGAAAAATGAGTAGGTTGTCAGAAATACATCTATTTATGTTGTTTGACTGCAGAAAATATTGGAGATTGAGAATGTGATTGAAATGGTGAAACTTGTAGATTCTGTGAACGAGCAGATCATTCAAACTGCGAATTTGTTGGAAATTGGAGATTTGACTCATTTTGGGAATGAGTTATATCTGTTGATAGAGAAAATGCTTGACTTTGCTGAATAACTAATATTTGACCTTTTGAGTGTTACAGACAGCTAGGTTTGCTAAAAACGAAGGGAATGTAGAAACTGAAGTTGCAGTGAATGCGGAGAAGCTGCAAATGTGCTCAGTCTAACAGATTTCTGGAATTGGAGTATTTGATTGATAAATACAACTACATTTGCTGATAAAGTTAGAAATTGAGAAATTGTAGGTTCAGCTGTATGCAGAAACGTGATTAGCTGCAAAAAATAGGAATGGAGATATTGAAGGCTTACTTCAGCGAAATCAACATTGAAAAATGAGTAGGTTGTCAGAAATAGATCTATTTATGTTGTTGGACTGCAGAAAATATTGGAGATTTAGAAATTGATTGAAATGGTGATACTTCTAGAATCAGTGAACGAGCAAATCATGCAATAAGCGAATTTGTTGGAAAAATGAGATTTTACTAATTTTGGGAATGAGTTACATCTGCTGATAGAGAAAATGCTTGAATTTGCTGAATTGCTAATATTTGACATTTTGAGAGATACAGACAGCAAGGTTTGCTAAAACTGAAGGGAATGGAGAAATTGAAGTTGCAGTGAATTCGGAGAAGCTGCAAATGTGCTTAGTCTAACAGATTTCTGGAATTGGAGTATTTGATTGATAAATACAACTACATTTGCTGATAAAGTGAGAAATTGAGAAATTGTTGTTTCAGCTGTATGTAGAAACGTGATCAGCTGCAAAAAATAGGAATGGAGATATTGAAGGCTTACTTCAGCGAAATCAACATTGAAAAATGAGTAGGTTGTCAGAAATAGATCTATATATGTTGTTGGACTGCAGAAAATATTGGAGATTGTGAAATTTATTGAAATGGTGAAACCAGTAGATTCAGTGAACGAGCGGATCATGCAAACAGCGAATTAGTTGGAAATGGGATATTTTACTCATTTTGGGAATGAGTTATATCTGCTGATAGAGAAAATGCTTGAATTTGCTCAATAACCAATTTTTGACATTTTGAGAGAGACAGACTGCTGGATTTAATTAAACTGAAGGTTTGGAGAAATTGAAGTTGCAGTGAATGCGGAGAAGCTGCAAATGTACTCAGTCTAACAGATTTCTGGAATTGGAGTATTTGATAGAGATAAAAAACTACATTTGCTGATAAAGTTAGAAATTGAGAAATTGTAGGTTCAGCTGTATGCAGAAACGTGATTAGCTGCAAAAAATAGGAATGGAGACATTGAAAACTTACTTCAGCGAAATCAACATTGAAAAATGAGTAGATTGTCAGAAATAGATCTATTTATGTTGTTGGACTGTAGAAAGTATTGGAGAATGAGAAATTGATTGAAATGGTGATACTTCTAGTACGAGCAAATCATGCAAACAGCGAATTTGTTGGAAAAATGAGATTTTACTAATTTTGGGAATGAGTTACATCTGCTGATAGAGTAAATGCTTGACTTTACTGAATTGCTAATATTTGACATTTTGAGAGATACAGACAGCTAGGTTTGCAAAAACTGAATGGAATGGAGAAATTCTGGTTGCAATGAATGCAGAGAAGCTGCAAATGTGCTCAGTCTAACAGATTTGTGGAATTGCAGTATTTGATAGATAAATTGAACTACATTTGCTGAGCAAGTGAGAAATTGAGAAATTGGAGGTTCAGTTTCATGTAGAAACGTGATTAGTTGCTAAAAATAGCAATGGAGATATTGAAGGCTTACTTCAGTGTAATCAATATTGAAAAATGAGTAGGTTGTCAGAAATAGATCTAATTATGTTATTGGACTGCAGAAAATATTGGAGATTGAGAAATTGATTGAAATGGTGAAACTTGTAGATTCAGGGAACTAGCAAATCATTCAAACTGCGAATTTGTTGTAAATGGGAGATTTTACTAATTTTGGGAATGAGTTATATCTGCTGATAGAGAAAATGTTTGATTTTGCTCAATAACCAATATTTGACAATTTGAGAGATACAGACTGCTGGATTTACTTAAACTGAAGGTTTGGAGAAATTGAAGTTGCAGTGAATGCGGAGAAGCTGCAAATGTGCTCAGTCTAACAGATTTCTGGAATTGGAGTATTTGATAGATATAAAAAACTACATTTGCTGATAAAGTTAGAAATTGAGAAATTGTAGGTTCAGCTGTATGCAGAAACGTGATTAGCTGCAAAAAAATAGGAATGGAGATATTGAAGGCTTACTTCAGCGAAATCAAAATTGAAAAATTAGAAGGTTGTCAAAAATAGATCTATTTATGTTGTTGGACTGCAGAAAGTATTGGAGATTGAGAAATTGATTGAAATGGTGATACTTCTAGAATCAGTGAACATGCAAATCATGCAAACAGCGAATTTGATGGAAAAACGAGATTTTACTAATTTTGGGAATCAGTTACATCTGCTGATCGAGATAATGCTTGAATTTGCTGAATTGCTAATATTTGATATTTTGAGAGATACAGACAGCTAGGTTTGCTAAAACTGAAGGGAATGGAGAAAGTCTGGTTGCAGTGAATGCAGAGAAGCTGCAAATGTGCTCAGTCTAACAAATTTGTGGAATTGGAGTATTTGATAGATAAATAGAACTACATTTGCTGAGAAAGTTAGAAATTGATGAATTGTAGGTTCAGCTGTATGTAGAAACGTGATTAGCTGCAAAAATAGGAATGGAGATATTGAAGGCTTACTTCAGCGAAATCAACATTGATAAATGAGTAGGTTGTCAGAAATAGATCTATTTATGTTGTTTGACTGCAGAAAATATTGGAGATTGAGAATGTGATTGAAATGGTGAAACTTGTAGATTCCGTGAACGAGCACATCATTCAAACTGCGAATTTGTTGGAAATGGGAGATTTGACTCATTTTGCGAATGAGTTATATCTGCTGATAGAGATAATGCTTGAATTTGCTCAATAACCAATATTTGACATTTTGAGAGATACAGACTGCTGGATTTACTAAAACTGAAGGTTTGGAGAAATTGAAGTTGCAGTGAATGCGGAGTAGCTGCAAATGTACTCAGTCTTACAGATTTCTGCAATTGGAGTATTTGATAGATAAATAGAACTACATTTGCTGATAAAGTTAGAAATTGAGAAATTGTAGGTTCAGCTGTATGTAGAAACATGATTAGCTGCAAAAATAGAAATGGAGATATTGAAGGCTTACTTCGGCGAAATCAACATTGAAAAATGAGTAGGTTGCCAGAAATGGATGTATTTATGTTGTTGGACTGCAGAAAATATTGGAGATTGAGAAATTGATTGAAATGGTGAAACCAGTAGATTCAGTGAACGAGCGGATCATGCAAACAGCGAATTTGTTGGAAATGGGAGATTTTACTCATTTTGGGAATGAGTTATATCTGCTGATAGAGAAAATGCTTGAATTTGCTCAATAACCAATATTTGACATTTTGAGAGATACAGACTGCTGGATTTAAGAAAACTGAAGGTTTGGAGAAATTGAAGTTGCAGTGAATGCGGAGAAGCTGCAAATGTACTCAGTCTTACAGATTTCTGGAATTGGATTATTTGATAGATAAATAGAACTACATTTGCTGATAAAGTTAGAAATTGAGGAATTGTAGGTTCAGCTGTATGTAGAAACGTGATTAGCTGCAAACAATAGCAATGGAGATATTGAAGGCTTACTTCAGCGAAATCAACATTGAAAAATGAGTAGGTTGTCAGAAATAGATCTATTTATGTTGTTGGACTGCAGATAATATTGGAGATTGAGAATGTGATTGAAATGCTGGTACTCTTAGAATCAGTGAACGAGCAAATCATGCAATCAGCGAATTTGTTGGAAAAATGAGATTTTACTAATTTTGGGAATGAGTTACATCTGCTGATAGAGAAAATGCTTGAATTTGCTGAATTGCTAATTTTTGACATTTTGAGAGATACAGACAGCTAGGTTTGCTAAAACTGAATGGAATGGAAAAATTCTGGTTGCAATGAATGCAGAGAAGCTGCAAATGTGCTCAGTCTAACAGATTTGTGGAATTGGTGTATTTGATAGATAAATAGAACTACATTTGCTGAGAAAGTTAGAAATTGAGAAATTGGAGGTTCAGTTTCATGTGGAAACGTGATTAGTTGTTAAAAATAGCAATGGAGATATTGAAGGCTTACTTCAGTGTTATCAATATTGAAAAATGAGTAGGTTGTCAGAAATGGAAGTATTTATGATGTTGGACTGCAGAAAATATTGGAGATTGAGAAATTGATTGAAATGGTGAAACTTGTAGAATCAGTGAACGAGCAGATCATTCAAACTGCGAATTTGTTGGAAATTGGAGATTTGACACATCTTGGGAATGAGTTATATCTGCTGATAGAGAAAATGCTTGAATTTGATCAATAACCAATATTTGACATTTTGAGAGATGCAGACAGCTGGATTTACTAAAACTGAAGGCTTGCAGAAATTGAAGTTGCAGTGAATGCAGAGAAGCTGCAAATGTACTCAGTTAACAGATTTCTGGAATTGGAGTATTTGATAGATAAATAGAACTACATTTGCTGAGAAAGTTAGAAATTGAGAAATTGTAGGTTCAGCTGTATGCAGAAACGTGATTAGCTGCAAAAAATAGGAATGGAGATATTGAAGGCTTACTTCAGCGAAATCAACATTGAAAAATGAGTAGATTGTCAGAAATAGATCTCTTTATGTTGTTGGGCTGCAGAAAGTATTGGAGATTGAGAAATTGATTGAAATGGTGATACTTCTAGAATCAGTAAACGAGCAAATCATGCAATCAGCGAATTTGTTGGAAAAATGAGATTTTACTAATTTTGGGAATGAGTTACATCTGCTGATAGAAAAATGCTTGAATTTGCTGAATTGCTAATATTTGACATTTTGAGAGTTACAGACAGCTAGGTTTGCTAAAACTGAATTGAATGGAGAAATTCTGTTTGCAATGAATGCAGAGAAGCTGCAAATATGCTCAGTCTAACAGATTTGTGGAATTGGAGTATTTGATTGATAAATACAACTACATTTGCTGATAAAGTTAGAAATTGAGAAATTGTAGGTTCAGCTGTATGCAGAAACGTGATTAGCTGCAAAAAATAGGAAAGGAGATATTGAAGGCTTACTTCAGCGAAATCAACATTGAAAAATGAGTAGATTGTCAGAAATAGATCTATTTATGTTGTTGGACTGCAGAAAATATTGGAGATTGAGAAATTGATTTAAATGGTGATACTTATAGAATCAGTGAACGAGCAAATCATGCAAACAGTGAATTTGTTGGAAAAATGAGATTTTACTAATTTTGGGAATGAGTTATATCTGCTGATAGAGAAAATGCTTGAATTTGCTGAATAACTAATATTTGACATTTTGAGAGATACAGACAGCTAGGTTTGCTAAAAACGAAGGGAATGTAGAAATTGATGTTGCAGTGAATTCGGAGAAGCTGCAAATGTGCTCAGTCTAACAGACTTCTGGAATTGGAGTATTTGATTGATAAATAGAACTACATTTGCTGATAAAGATAGATATTGAGAAATTGTAGTTTCACTGTATTTAGAAACGTCATTAGCCGCTAAAGATAGGAATGGAGATATTGAAGGCTTACTTCAGCGAAATCAACTTTGAAAAATGAGTAGGTTGTCAGAAATAGATCTATATTGGTTGTTGGACTGCAGAAAATACTGGCGATTGAGAAATTGATTGAAATGGTGAAACCTGTAGATTCAGTGAACGAGCAAGTCATGCACACAGCGAAATTGTTTGAAATGTGAGATTTTACTAATTTTGGGAATACGTTACATCTGCTGATAGAGAAAATGCTTGAATTTGCTGAATTGCTAATGTTTGACCTTTTGAGAGATACAGACAGCTAGGTTTGCTAAAACTGAAGGGAATGGAGAAATTGAAAGTGCTGTGAATGCGGAGAAGCTGCAAATGTGCTCAGTCTAACAGATTTGTGGAATTGGAGTATTTGATAGATAAATAGAACTACATTTGCTGATAAAGTTAGAAATTGAGAAATTGTAGGTTCGGGTGAATGTATAAACGTGATTAGTTGCAAAAAATAGGAATGGAGATATTGAAGGCTTACTTCAGCGAAATCAACATTGAAAAATGAGTAGGTTGTCAGAAATACATCTATTGATGTTGTTGGACTGCAGAAATAATTGGAGATTGAGAAATTGATTGATATGGTGATACTTCTAGAATCAGTAAACGAGCAAGTCATGCAATCAGCGAATTTGATGGAAAAATGAGATTTTACTATTTTGGGAATGAGTTACATCTGCTGATAGAAAAAAATGCTTGAATTTGCTGAATTGCTTATATTTGACATTTTGAGAGATACAGACAGCTAGGTTTGCTAAAACTGAATGGAATGGAGAAATTCTGGTTGCAATGAATGCAGAGAAGCTGCAAATGTGCTCAGTCTAACAGATTTGTGGAATTGGAGTATTTGATAGATAAATAGAACTACTTTTGCTGAGAAAGTTAGAAATTGAGAAATTGGAGGTTCAGGTTCATGTTGAAACGTCATTAGTTGCTAAAAATAGCAATGGAGATATGAAGGCTTACTTCAGCGTAATCAACATTGAAAAATGAGTAGGTTGTCAGAAATAGATCTATTTATGTTGTTGGACAGCAGAAAATATTGGAGATTGAGAAATTGATTGAAATGGTGAAACTTGAAGATTCAGTGAACGAGCAGATCATTCAAACTGCGAATTTGTTGGAAATTGAGATTTGACTCATCTTGGGAATGAGTTATATCTGCTGATAGAGAAAATGCGTGAATTTGATCAATAACCAATATTTGACATTTTGAGAGATGCAGACTGGTGGATTTACTAAAACTGAAGGTTTGCAGAAATTGAAGTTGCAGTGAATGCGGAGAAGTTGCAATGTACTCAGTCTAACAGATTTGTGGAATTGGAGTATTTGATAGATAAATAGAACTACATTTGCTGAGAAAGTTAGAAATTGAGAAATTGTAGGTTCAGCTGTATGTAGAAACGTGATTAGCTGCAAAAATAGGAATGGAGATATTGTAGGCTTACTTCATCGAAATCAACATTGAAAAATGAGTAGGTTGTCAGAAATAGATCTATTTATGTTGTTTGACTGCAGAAAATATTGGAGATTGAGAAATTGATTGAAATGGTGAAACTTGTAGATTCATTGAACGAGCAGAACATTCAAACTGCGAATTTGTTGGAAATTGGAGATTCGACTCATTTTGGGAATGAGTTATATCTGCTGATAGAGAAAATTCTTGAATTTGCTCAATAACCAATATTTGACATTTTGAGAGATACAGACAGCTAGGTTTGCTAAAAACGAAGGGAATGTAGAAACTGAAGTTGCAGTGAATGCGGAGAAGCTGCAAATGTGCTCAGTCCAACAGATTTCTAGAATTGGAGTATTTGATTGATAAACACAACTACATTTGCTGATAAAGTTAGAAATTGAGAAATTGTAGGTTCAGCTGTATGTATAAACGTGATCAGCTGAAAAAAATTGGAATGGAGATATTGAAGGCTTACTTCAGCGAAATCAACATTGAAAAATCAGTAGGTTGTCAGAAATAGATCTATTTATGTTGTTGGTTTGCAGAAAATATTGGATATTGAGAAATTGATTGAAATGGTGAAACCTGTAGATTCAGTGAACGAGCGTATCATGCAAACAGCGAAATTGTTGGAAATGGTAGATTTTACTCATTTTGGGAATGAGTTATATCTGCTGATAGAGAAAATGCTCGAATTTGCTCAATACCCAATATTTGACATTTTGAGAGATACAGACTGCTGGATTTACTTAAACTGAAGGTTTGGAGAAATTGCAGTTGCAGTGAATGCGGAGAAGCTGCAAATGTACTCAGTCTAACAGATTTCTGCAATTGGAGTATTTGATAGATATAAAAAACTACATTTGCTGATAAAGTTAGAAATTGAGAAATTGTAGGTTCAGCTGTATGCAGAAACGTGATTAGCTGCAAAAAATAGGAATGGAGATATTGAAGGCTTACTTCAGCGAAATCAACATTGAAAAATGAGTAGATTGTCAGAAATAGATCTATTTATGTTGTTGGACTGCAGAAAATATTGGAGATTGAGAAATTGGTTGCAATGGTGAAACTTGTAGATTCAGTGAACGAGCAGATCATTCAAACTGCGAATTTGTTGGAAATTGGAGATTTGAATCATCTTGGGAATGAGTTATATCTGCTGATAGAGAAAATGCTTGAATTTGATCAATAACCAATATTTGACATTTTGAGAGATGCAGACAGCTGGATTTACTAAAACTGAAGGCTTGCAGAAATTGAAGTTGCAGTGAATGCGGAGAAGTTGCAATGTACTCAGTCTAACAGATTTGTGGAATTGGAGTATTTGATAGATAAATAGAACTACATTTGCTGAGAAAGTTAGAAATTGAGAAATTGTAGGTTCAGCTGTATGTAGAAACGTGATTAGCTGCAAAAAATAGGAATGGAGATATTGTAGGCTTACTTCATCGAAATCAACATTGAAAAATGAGTAGGTTGTCAGAAATAGATCTATTTATGTTTTTTGACTGCAGAAAATATTGGAGATTGAGAATGTGATTGAAATGGTGAAACTTGTAGAATCTGTAAACGAGCAGATCATTCAAACTGCGAACTTGTTGGAAATTGGAGATTTGACTCATTTTGGGAATGAGTTCTATCTGTTGATAGAGAAAATGCTTGAATTTGCAGAAGAACAAATATTTGACATTTTGATTGATACGGACAGCTAGGTTTGCTAAAAACGAAGGGAATGTAGAAATTGAAGTTGCAGTGAATGCGGAGAAGCTGCAAATGCGCTCAGTCTAACAGATTTCTGGAATTGGAGTATTTGATTGATAAATACAACTACATTTGCTGATAAAGTTAGAAATTGAGAAATTGTAGGTTCAGCTGTATGTAGAAACGTGATCAGCTGCAAAAAATTGGAATAGAGATATTGAAGGCTTACTTCAGCGAAATCAACTTTGAAAAATGAGTAGGTTGTCAGAAATAGATCTATTTATGTTGTTGGACTGCAGAAAATATTGGATATTGAGAAATTGATTGAAATGGTGAAACCAGTAGATTCAGTGAACGAGCGCATCATGCAAACAGCGAATTTGTTGGAAATGGGAGATTTTACTCAATTTGGGAATGAGTTACATCTGCTGATAGAGAAAATGCTTGAATTTGCTCAATAAACAATATTTGACATTTTGAGAGATAAGACTGCTGGTTTTAAGAAAACTGAAGGTTTGGAGAAATTGAAGTTGCAGTGAATGCGGAGAACCTGCAAATGTACTCAGTCTAACAGATTTCTGCAATTGTAGTATTTGATAGATATAAAAAACTACATTTGCTGATAAAGTTAGAAATTGAGAAATTGTAGGTTCAGCTGTATGCAGAAACGTGATTAGCTGCAAATAATAGGAATGGAGATATTGAAGGCTTACTTCAGCGAAATCAACATTGAAAAATGAGTAGATTGTCAGAAATAGATCTATTTATGTTGTTGGATGCAGAAAATATTGGATATTGAGAAATTGATTGAAATGGTGAAACCTGTAGATTCAGTGAACGAGCGGATCATGCAAACAGCGAATATGTTGGAAATGGGAGATTTTACTCATTTTGGGAATGAGTTATATCTGCTGATAGAGAAAATGCTTGAATTGGCTCAATAACCAATATTTGACATTTTGAGAGATACAGACTGCTGGATTTACTTAAACTGAAGGTTTGGAGAAATTGAAGTTGCAGTGAATGCGGAGAAGCTGCAATAGTACTCAGTCTAACAGATTTCTGCAATTGGAGTATTTGATAGATATAAAAAACTACATTTGCTGATGAAGTTAGAAATTGAGAAATTGTAGGTTCAGCTGTATGCAGAAACGTGATTAGCTGCAAATAATAGCAATGGAGATATTGAAGT
The DNA here is from genome assembly GCF_964194155.1 of Cetorhinus maximus. Lineage (NCBI taxonomy): Eukaryota > Metazoa > Chordata > Chondrichthyes > Lamniformes > Cetorhinidae > Cetorhinus > Cetorhinus maximus. The sequence continues at coordinate 21,227 of NW_027598306.1, read as the reverse complement.
CTTACTTCTGCGTAATCAACATTGAAATATAGATCTATTTATGTTGTTGGACTGCAGAAAATATTGGAGATTGAGAAATTGATGAAATGGTGAAACTTGTAGATTCATTGAACGAGCAGATCATTCAAACTGCGAATTTGTTGGAAATTGGAGATTCGACTCATTTTTGGAATGAGTTATATCTGCTGATAGAGAAAATGCTTGAATTTGCTCAATAACCAATATTTGACATTTTGAGAGATACAGACTGCTGGATTTAATAAAACTGAACGTTTGCAGAAATTGAAGTTGCAGTGAATGCGGAGAAGCCGCAAATGTGCTCAGTCTAACAGATTTCTGCAATTAGAGTATTTGATAGATATAAAAAACTACATTTGCTGATAAGGTAGAAATTGAGAAATTGTAGGTTCAGCTGTATGCAGAAACGTGATTAGCTGCAAAAAAAAGGAATGGAGATATTGAAGGCTTACTTCAGCGAAATCAACATTGAAAAATGAGTAGATTGTCAGAAATAGATCTATTTATGTTGATGGACTGCAGAAAGAATTGGAGATTGAGAAATTGATTGAAATGGTGATACTTCTAGAATCAGTGAACGAGCAAATCATGCAAACAGCGAATTTGTTGGAAAAATAAGATTTTACTAATTTTGGGAATGAGTTACATCTGCTGATAGAGAAAATGCTTGAATTTGCTGAATTGCTTATATTTGACATTTTGAGAGATACAGACAGCTAGGTTTGCTAAAGCTGAAGGGAATAGAGAAAGTCTGGTTGCAGTGAATGCGGAGATGCTGCAAATGTGCTCAATCTAACAAACATGTGGAATTGGAGTATTTGATAGATAAATTGAACTACATTTGCTGAGAAAGTTAGAAATTGAGAAATTGTAGGTTCAGGTTCATGTAGAAACGTGATTAGTTGCTAAAAATAGCAATGGAGATATTGAAGGCTTACTTCAGCGTAATCAACATTGAAAAATGAGTAGGTTGTCAGAAATAGATCTAATTATGTTGTTGGACTGCAGAAAATATTGGAGATTGAGAATGCGATTGAAATGGTGAAACTTGTAGATTCTTTGAACGAGCAGAACATTCAAACTGCGAATTTGTTGGAAATTGGAGATTCGACTCATTTTGGGAATGAGTTATATCTGCTGATAGAGAAAATTCTTGAATTTGCTCAATAACCAATATTTGACATTTTGAGAGATACAGACAGCTAGGTTTGCTAAAAACGAAGGGAATGTAGAAACTGAAGTTGCAGTGAATGCGGAGAAGCTGCAAATGTGCTCAGTCCAACAGATTTCTAGAATTGGAGTATTTGATTGATAAACACAACTACATTTGCTGATAAAGTTAGAAATTGAGAAATTGTAGGTTCAGCTGTATGTATAAACGTGATCAGCTGAAAAAAATTGGAATGGAGATATTGAAGGCTTACTTCAGCGAAATCAACATTGAAAAATCAGTAGGTTGTCAGAAATAGATCTATTTATGTTGTTGGTTTGCAGAAAATATTGGATATTGAGAAATTGATTGAAATGGTGAAACCTGTAGACTCAGTGAACGAGCGTATCATGCAAACAGCGAATTTGTTGGAAATGGTAGATTTTACTCATTTTGGGAATGAGTTATATCTGCTGATAGAGAAAATGCTCGAATTTGCTCCATACCCAATATTTGACATATTGAGAGATACAGACTGCTGGATTTACTTAAACTGAAGGTTTGGAGAAATTGCAGTTGCAGTGAATGCGGAGAAGCTGCAAATGTACTCAGTCTAACAGATTTCTGCAATTGGAGTATTTGATAGATATAAAAAACTACATTTGCTGATAAGGTAGAAATTGAGAAATTGTAGGTTCATCTGTATGCAGAAACGTGATTAGCTGCAAAAAAAAGGAATGGAGATATTGAAGGCTTACTTCAGCGAAATCAACATTGAAAAATGAGTAGATTGTCAGAAATAGATCTATTTATGTTGTTGGACTGCAGAAAGAATTGGAGATTGAGAAATTGATTGAAATGGTGATACTTCTAGAATCAGTGAACGAGCAAATCATGCAAGCAGCGAATTTGTTGGAAAAATGAGATTTTACTAATTTTGGGAATGAGTTACATCTGCTGATAGAGAAAATGCTTGAATTTGCTGAATTGCTTATACTTGACATTTTGAGAGATACAGACAGCTAGGTTTGCTAAAGCTGAAGGGAATAGAGAAAGTCTGGTTGCAGTGAATACGGAGATGCTGCAAATGTGCTCAATCTAACAAACATGTGGAATTGGAGTATTTGATAGATAAATTGAACTACATTTGCTGAGAAAGTTAGAAATTGAGAAATTGTAGGTTCAGGTTCATGTAGAAACGTGATTAGTTGCTAAAAATAGCAATGGAGATATTGAAGGCTTACTTCAGCGTAATCAACATTGAAAAATGAGTAGGTTGTCAGAAATAGATCTAATTATGTTGTTGGACTGCAGAAAATATTGGAGATTGAGAATGTGATTGAAATGGTGAAACTTGTAGATTCATTGAACGAGCAGAACATTCAAACTGCGAATTTGTTGGAAATTGGAGATTCGACTCATTTTGGGAATGAGTTATATCTGCTGATAGAGAAAATTCTTGAATTTGCTCAATAACCAATATTTGACATTTTGAGAGATACAGACAGCTAGGTTTGCTAAAAACGAAGGAATGTAGAAACTGAAGTTGCAGTGAATGCGGAGAAGCTGCAAATGTGCTCAGTCCAACAGATTTCTAGAATTGGAGTATTTGATTGATAAACACAACTACATTTGCTGATAAAGTTAGAAATTGAGAAATTGTAGGTTCAGCTGTATGTATAAACGTGATCAGCTGAAAAAAATTGGAATCGAGATATTGAAGGCTTACTTCAGCGAAATCAACATTGAAAAATCAGTAGGTTGTCAGAAATAGATCTATTTATGTTGTTGGTTTGCAGAAAATATTGGATATTGAGAAATTGATTGAAATGGTGAATCCTGTAGATTCAGTGAACGAGCGTATCATGCAAACAGCGAATTTGTTGGAAATGGTAGATTTTACTCATTTTGGGAATGAGTTATATCTGCTGATAGAGAAAATGCTCGAATTTGCTCAATACCCAATATTTGACATTTTGAGAGATGCAGACAGCTGGATTTACTAAAACTGAAGGCTTGCAGAAATTGAAGTTGCAGTGAATGCGGAGAAGTTGCAATGTACTCAGTCTAACAGATTTGTGGAATTGGAGTATTTGATAGATAAATAGGACTACATTTGCTGAGAAAGTTAGAAATTGAGAAATTGTAGGTTCAGCTGTATGTAGAAACGTGATTAGCTGCAAAAAATAGGAATGGAGATATTGTAGGCTTACTTCATCGAAATCAACATTGAAAAATAAGTAGGTTGTCAGAAATAGATCTATTTATGTTGTTTGACTGCAGAAAATATTGGAGATTGAGAATGTGATTGAAATGGTGAAACTTGTAGAATCTGTAAACGAGCAGATCATTCAAACTGCGAACTTGTTGGAAATTGGAGATTTGACTCATTTTGGGAATGAGTTCTATCTGTTGATAGAGAAAATGCTTGAATTTGCAGAAGAACAAATATTTGACATTTTGATTGATACAGACAGCTAGGTTTGCTAAAAACGAAGGGAATGTAGAAATTGAAGTTGCAGTGAATGCGGAGAACCTGCAAATGTACTCAGTCTAACAGATTTCTGCAATTGTAGTAATTGATAGATATAAAAAACTACATTTGCTGATAAAGTTAGAAATTGAGAAATTGTAGGTTCAGCTGTATGCAGAAACGTGATTAGCTGCAAATAATCGGAATGGAGATATTGAAGGCTTACTTCAGCGAAATCAACATTGAAAAATGAGTAGATTGTCAGAAATAGATCTATTTATGTTGTTGGATGCAGAAAATATTGGATATTGAGAAATTGATTGAAATGGTGAAACCTGTAGATTCAGTGAACGAGCGGATCATGCAAACAGCGAATATGTTGGAAATGGGAGATTTTACTCATTTTGGGAATGAGTTATATCTGCTGATAGAGAAAATGCTTGAATTGGCTCAATAACCAATATTTGACATTTTGAGAGATACAGACTGCTGGATTTACTTAAACTGAAGGTTTGGAGAAATTGAAGTTGCAGTGAATGCGGAGAAGCTGCAATAGTACTCAGTCTAACAGATTTCTGCAATTGGAGTATTTGATAGATATAAAAAACTACATTTGCTGATGAAGTTAGAAATTGAGAAATTGTAGGTTCAGCTGTATGCAGAAACGTGATTAGCTGCAAATAATAGCAATGGAGATATTGAAGTCTTACTTCTGCGTAATCAACATTGAAATATAGATCTATTTATGTTGTTGGACTGCAGAAAATATTGGAGATTGAGAAATTGATGAAATGGTGAAACTTGTAGATTCATTGAACGAGCAGATCATTCAAACTGCGAATTTGTTGGAAATTGGAGATTCGACTCATTTTTGGAATGAGTTACATCTGCTGATAGAGAAAATGCTTGAATTTGCTCAATAACCAATATTTGACATTTTGAGAGATGCAGACAGCTGGATTTACTAAAACTGAAGGCTTGCAGAAATTGAAGTTGCAGTGAATACAGAGAAGCTGCAAATGTACTCAGTCTAACAGATTTGTGGAATTGGAGTATTTGATAGATAAATTGAACCACATTTGCTGAGAAAGTTAGAAATTGAGATATTGTAGGTTCAGCTGTATGCAGAAACGTTTTTAGCTGCAAAAAATAGGAATGGAGATATTGAAGGCTTACTTCAGCGAAATCAACATTGAAAAATGAGTAGATTGTCAGAAATAGATCTATTTATGTTGTTGGACTGCAGAAAGTATTGGAGATTGAGAAATTGATTGAAATGGTGATACTTCTAGAATCAGTGAACGAGCAAATCATGCAATCAGCGAATTTGTTGGAAAAATGAGATTTTACTAATTTTGAGAATCAGTTACATCTGCTGATAGAGAAAATGCTTGAATTTGCTGAATTGCTAATATTTGACATTTTGAGAGATACAGACAGCTAGGTTTGCTAAAACTGAATGGAATGGAGAAATTCTGGTTGCAATGAATGCAGAGAAGCTGCAAATGTGCTCAGTATAACAGATTTGTGGAATTGGAGTATTTGATAGATAAATAGAACTACATTTGCTGAGAAAGTTAGAAATTGAGAAATTGGAGGTTCAAGTTCATGTAGAAACGTGATTAGTTGCTAAAAATAGGAATGGAGATATTGAAGGCTTACTTCAGCGTAATCAACATTGAAAAATGAGTAGGTTGTCAGAAATAGATCTATTTATGTTGTTGGACTGCAGAAAATATTGGAGATTGAGAAATTGATTGAAATGGTGAAACTTGTAGTTTCAGTGAACGAGCAGATCATTCAAACTGCGGATTTGTTGGAAATTGGAGATTTGACTCATCTTGGGAATGAGTTATATCTGCTGATAGAGAAAATGCTTGAATTTGATCATTAACCAATATTTGACATTTTGAGAGATACAGACTGCTGGATTTACTAAAACTGAAGGTGTGCAGAAATTGAAGTTGCAGTGAATGCGGAGAAGCTGCAAATGTACTCAGTCTAACAGATTTCTGGAATTGGAATATTTGATAGATAAATAGAACTACATTTGCTGAGAAAGTTAGAAATTGAGAAATTGTAGGTTCAGCTGTATGTAGAAACGTGATTAGCTGCAAAAATAGGAATGGAGATACTGAAGGCTTACTTCAGCGAAATGAACATTGAAAACTGAGTAGGTTGTCAGAAATAGTTCTATTTATGTTGTTGGATGCAGAAAATATTCGACATTGAGAAATTGATTGAAATGGTGAAACCTGTAGATTCAGTGAACGAGCGAATCATGCAAACAGCGAAATTGTTGGAAATGGGAGATTTTACTGATTTTGGGAATGAGTTATATCTGCTGATAGAGAAAATGCTTGAATTTGCTCAATAACAAATATTTGACATTTAGACAGATACAGACTGCTGGATTTACTTAAACTGAAGATTTGGAGAAATTGAAGTTGCAGTGAATGCGGAGAAGCTGCAAATGTACTCAGTCTAACAGATTTCTGCAATTGGAGTATTTGATAGATATAAAAAACTACACTTGCTGATAAATTTAGAAATTGAGAAATTGTAGGTTCAGCTGTATGCAGAAACGTGATTAGCTGCAAAAAATAGGAATGGAGATATTGAAGGCTTACTTCAGCAAAATCAACATTGAAAAATGAGTAGATTGTCAGAAATAGATCTATTTATGTTGTTGGACTGCAGAAAGTATTGGAGATTGAGAAATTGATTGAAATGGTGATACTTCTAGAATCAGTGAACGAGCAAATCATGCAATCAGCGAATTTGTTGGAAAAATGAGATTTTACTAATTTTGGGAATGAGTTACAGCTGCTGATAGAGAAAATGCTTGAATTTGCTGAATTGCTAATATTTGACATTTTGAGAGATACAGACAGCTAGCTTTGCTAAAACTGAATGGAATGGAGAAAGTCTGGTTGCAGTGAATGCAGAGAAGCTGCAAATGTGCTCAGTCTTACAGATTTGTGGAATTGGAGTATTTGATAGATAAATAGAACTATATTTGCTGATAAAGTTAGAAATTGAGAAATTGTAGGTTCAGCTGAATGCAGCAACGTGATTAGCTGCAAAAATAGGAATGGAGATATTGAAGGCTTACTTCAGCGAAATCAACATTGAAAAATGAGTAGGTTGTCAGAAATAGATCTATTTATGTTGTTTGACTGCAGAAAATATTGGAGATTGAGAATGTGATTGAAATGGTGAAACTTGTAGATTCAGTGAACGAGCAGATCATTCAAACTGCGAATTTGTTGGAAATTGGAGATTTGACTCATTTTTGGAATGAGTTATATCTGTTGGTAGAGAAAATGCTTGAATTTGCTGAATAACTAATATTTGACATTTTGAGAGATACAGACAGCTAGGTTTGCTAAAAACGAAGGGAATGTAGAAACTGAAGTTGCAGTGAATGCGGAGAAGCTGCAAATGTGCTCAGTCCAACAGATTTCTGGAATTGGAGTATTTGATTGATAAATACAACTACATTTGCTTATAAAGTTAGAAATTGAGAAATTGTAGATTCAGCTGTATGGAGAAACGTGATCAGCTGCAAAAAATTGGAATGGAGATATTGAAGGCTTACTTCAGCGAAATCAACATTGAAAAATAAGTAGGTTGTCAGAAATAGATCTATTTATGCTGTTGGACTGCAGAATATATTGGATATTGTCAAATCGATTGAAATGGTGAAACCTATAGATTCAGTGAACGAGCGGATCATGCAAACAGTGAATTTGTTGGAATAATGAGATTTTACTAATTTTGGGAATGAGTTACATCTGCTTATAGAGAAAATGCTTGAATTTGCTGAATTGCTAATATTTGACATTTTGAGAGATACAGACAGCTAGGTTTGTTAAAACTGAATTGAATGGAGAAAATCTGGTTGCAGTGAATGCAGAGAAGCTGCAAATGTGCTCAGTCTAACAGATTTGTGGAATTGGAGTATTTGATAGATAAATTGATCTACATTTGCTGAGAAAGTTAGAAATTGAGAAATTGGAGGTTCAGGTTCATGTAGAAACGTGATTAGTTGCTAAAAATAGCAATGGAGATATTGAAGGCTTACTTCAGCGTAATCAACATTGAAAAATGAGTAGGTTGTCAGAAATAGATCTATTTATGTTGTTGCACTGCAGAAAATATTGGAGATTGAGAAATTGATTGAAATGGTGATACTTCTAGAATCAGTGAACGAGCAAATCATGCAATAAGCGAATTTGTTGGAAAAATGAGATTTTACTAATTTTGGGAATGTGTTACATCTGCTGATAGAGAAAATGCTTGAATTTGCTGAATTGCTAATATTTGACATTTTGAGAGATACAGACAGCAAGGTTTGCTAAACCTGAAGGGAATGGAGAAATTGAAGTTGCAGTGCATTCGGAGAAGCTGCAAATGTGCTTAGTCTAACAGATTTCTGGAATTGGAGTATTTGATTGATAAATACAACTACATTTGCTGATAAAGTTAGAAATTGAGAATTTGTAGGTTCAGCTGTATGTAGAATCGTGATCAGCTGCAAAAAATTGGAATGCAGATATTGAAGGCTTACTTCAGCGAAATCAACATTGAAAAATGAGTAGGTTGTCAGAAATGGATCTATTTATGTTGTTGGACGGCAGAAAATATTGGAGATTGAGAATGTGATTGAAATGGCGGTACTTCTAGAATCAGTGAACGAGCAAATCATGCAATCAGCGAATTTGTTGGAAAAATGAGATTTTACTAATTTTGGAAATGAGTTACATCTGCTGATCGAGAAAATGCTTGAATTTGCTGAATTGCTAATATTTGACATTTTGAGAGATACAGACAGCTAGGTTTGCTAAAACTGAATGGATTGGAGAAATTCTGGTTGCAATGAATGCAGAGAAGCTGCAAATGTGCTCAGTCTAACAGATTTGTGGAATTGGAGTATTTGATAGATAAATAGAACTACATTTGCTGAGAAAGTTAGAAATTGAGAAATTGGAGGTTCAGGTGCATGTAGAAACGTGATTAGTTGCTAAAAATAGCAATGGAGATAGTGAAGGTTTACTTCAGCGTAATCAACATTGAAAAATGAGTAGGTTGTCAGAAATAGATCTATTTATGTTGTTGGACTGCAGAAAATATTGGAGATTGAGAAATTGATTGAAATGGTGAAAATTGTAGATTCAGTGAACGAGCAGATCATTCAAACTGCGAATTTGTTGGAAATTGGAGATTTGACTCATCTTGGGAATGAGTTATATCTGCTGATAGAGAAAATGCTTGAATTTGATCAAGAACCAATATTTGACATTTTGAGAGATACAGACTGCTGGATTTACTAAAACTGAAGGTGTGCAGAAATTGAAGTTGCAGTGAATGCGGAGAAGCTGCAAATGTACTCAGTCTAACAGATTTCTGGAATTGGAATATTTGATAGATAAATAGAACTACAATTGCTGAGAAAGTTAGAAATTGAGAAATTGTAGGTTCAGCTGTATGTAGAAACGTGATTAGCTGCAAAAATAGGAATGGAGATATTGAAAGCTTACTTCAGAGAAATCAACATTGAAAAATGAGTAGGTTGTCAGAAATACATCTATTTATGTTGTTTGACTGCAGAAAATATTGGAGATTGAGAATGTGATTGAAATGGTGAAACTTGTAGATTCTGTGAACGAGCAGATCATTCAAACTGCGAATTTGTTGGAAATTGGAGATTTGACTCATTTTGGGAATGAGTTATATCTGTTGATAGAGAAAATGCTTGACTTTGCTGAATAACTAATATTTGACCTTTTGAGTGTTACAGACAGCTAGGTTTGCTAAAAACGAAGGGAATGTAGAAACTGAAGTTGCAGTGAATGCGGAGAAGCTGCAAATGTGCTCAGTCTAACAGATTTCTGGAATTGGAGTATTTGATTGATAAATACAACTACATTTGCTGATAAAGTTAGAAATTGAGAAATTGTAGGTTCAGCTGTATGCAGAAACGTGATTAGCTGCAAAAAATAGGAATGGAGATATTGAAGGCTTACTTCAGCGAAATCAACATTGAAAAATGAGTAGGTTGTCAGAAATAGATCTATTTATGTTGTTGGACTGCAGAAAATATTGGAGATTTAGAAATTGATTGAAATGGTGATACTTCTAGAATCAGTGAACGAGCAAATCATGCAATAAGCGAATTTGTTGGAAAAATGAGATTTTACTAATTTTGGGAATGAGTTACATCTGCTGATAGAGAAAATGCTTGAATTTGCTGAATTGCTAATATTTGACATTTTGAGAGATACAGACAGCAAGGTTTGCTAAAACTGAAGGGAATGGAGAAATTGAAGTTGCAGTGAATTCGGAGAAGCTGCAAATGTGCTTAGTCTAACAGATTTCTGGAATTGGAGTATTTGATTGATAAATACAACTACATTTGCTGATAAAGTTAGAAATTGTGAATTTGTAGGTTCAGCTGTATGTAGAATCGTGATCAGCTGCAAAAAATTGGAATGGAGATATTGAAGGCTTACTTCAGCGATATCAACATTGAAAAATGAGTAGGTTGTCAGAAATAGATCTATTTATGTTGTTGGACTGTAGAAAATATTGGATATTGAGAAATTGATTGAAATGGTGAAACCAGTAGATTCAGTGAACGAGCGCATCATGCAAACAGCGAATTTGTTGGAAATGGGAGATGTTACTCATTTTGGGAATGAGTTATATCTGCTGATAGAGAAAATGCTTGAATTTGCTCAATAACCAATATTTGACATTTTGAGAGATACAGACTGCTGGATTTAAGAAAACTGAAGGTTTGGAGAAATTGAAGTTGCAGTGAATGCGGAGAAGCTGCAAATGTACTCTGTCTAACAGATTTCTGCAATTGGAGTATTTGATAGATAAATAGATCTACATTTGCTGATAAAGTTAGAAATTGTGAAATTGTAGGTTCAGCTGTATGCAGAAACGTGATGAGCTGCAAAAAATAGGAATGGAGATATTGAAGGCTTACTTCAGCGAAATCAACATTGAAAAATGAGTAGGTTGCCAGAAATAGATCTATTTATGTTGTTGGATGCAGAAAATATTGGAGATTGAGAAATTGATTGAAATGGTGAAACCTGTAGATTCAGTGAACGAGCGCATCATGCAAACAGCGAATTTGTTGGAAATGGGAGATTTTACTCATTTTGGGAATGAGTTATATCTGCTGATAGAGAAAATGTTTGAATTGGCTCAATAACCAATATTTGACATTTTGAGAGATACAGACTGCTGGATTTACTTAAACTCAAGGTTTGGAGAAATTGAAGTTGCAGTGAATGCGGAGAAGCTGCAAATGTACTCAGTCTAACAGATTTCTAGAATTGGATTATTTGATAGATAAATAGAACTACATTTGCTGATAAAGTGAGAAATTGAGAAATTGTAGGTTCAGCTGTATGTAGAAACGTGATCAGCTGCAAAAAATAGGAATGGAGATATTGAAGGCTTACTTCAGCGAAATCAACATTGAAAAATGAGTAGGTTGTCAGAAATAGATCTATATATGTTGTTGGACTGCAGAAAATATTGGAGATTGAGAAATTTATTGAAATGGTGAAACCAGTAGATTCAGTGAACGAGCGGATCATGCAAACAGCGAATTAGTTGGAAATGGGATATTTTACTCATTTTGGGAATGAGTTATATCTGCTGATAGAGAAAATGCTTGAATTTGCTCAATAACCAATTTTTGACATTTTGAGAGAGACAGACTGCTGGATTTAATTAAACTGAAGGTTTGGAGAAATTGAAGTTGCAGTGAATGCGGAGAAGCTGCAAATGTACTCAGTCTAACAGATTTCTGGAATTGGAGTATTTGATAGAGATAAAAAACTACATTTGCTGATAAAGTTAGAAATTGAGAAATTGTAGGTTCAGCTGTATGCAGAAACGTGATTAGCTGCAAAAAATAGGAATGGAGACATTGAAAACTTACTTCAGCGAAATCAACATTGAAAAATGAGTAGATTGTCAGAAATAGATCTATTTATGTTGTTGGACTGTAGAAAGTATTGGAGAATGAGAAATTGATTGAAATGGTGATACTTCTAGTACGAGCAAATCATGCAAACAGCGAATTTGTTGGAAAAATGAGATTTTACTAATTTTGGGAATGAGTTACATCTGCTGATAGAGTAAATGCTTGACTTTACTGAATTGCTAATATTTGACATTTTGAGAGATACAGACAGCTAGGTTTGCAAAAACTGAATGGAATGGAGAAATTCTGGTTGCAATGAATGCAGAGAAGCTGCAAATGTGCTCAGTCTAACAGATTTGTGGAATTGCAGTATTTGATAGATAAATTGAACTACATTTGCTGAGCAAGTGAGAAATTGAGAAATTGGAGGTTCAGTTTCATGTAGAAACGTGATTAGTTGCTAAAAATAGCAATGGAGATATTGAAGGCTTACTTCAGTGTAATCAATATTGAAAAATGAGTAGGTTGTCAGAAATAGATCTAATTATGTTATTGGACTGCAGAAAATATTGGAGATTGAGAAATTGATTGAAATGGTGAAACTTGTAGATTCAGGGAACTAGCAAATCATTCAAACTGCGAATTTGTTGTAAATGGGAGATTTTACTAATTTTGGGAATGAGTTATATCTGCTGATAGAGAAAATGTTTGATTTTGCTCAATAACCAATATTTGACAATTTGAGAGATACAGACTGCTGGATTTACTTAAACTGAAGTTTTGGAGAAATTGAAGTTGCAGTGAATGCGGAGAAGCTGCAAATGTGCTCAGTCTAACAGATTTCTGGAATTGGAGTATTTGATAGATATAAAAAACTACATTTGCTGATAAAGTTAGAAATTGAGTAATTGTAGGTTCAGCTGTATGCAGCAAAGTGATTAGGAGCAAAAATAGGAATGGAGATATTGAAAGCTTACTTCAGAGAAATCAACATTGAAAAATGAGTAGGTTGTCAGAAATACATCTATTTATGTTGTTTGACTGCAGAAAATATTGGAGATTGAGAATGTGATTGAAATGGTGAAACTTGTAGATTCTGTGAACGAGCAGATCATTCAAACTGCGAATTTGTTGGAAATTGGAGATTTGACTCATTTTGGGAATGAGTTATATCTGTTGATAGAGAAAATGCTTGAATTTGCTGAATAACTAATATTTGACATTTTGAGTGTTACAGACAGCTAGGTTTGCTAAAAACGAAGGGAATGTAGAAACTGAAGTTGCAGTGAATGCGGAGAAGCTGCAAATGTGCTCAGTCTAACAGATTTCTGGAATTGGAGTATTTGATTGATAAATACAACTACATTTGCTGATAAAGTTAGAAATTGAGAATTTGTAGGTTCAGCTGTATGTAGAATCGTGATCAGCTGCAAAAAATTGGAATGCAGATATTGAAGGCTTACTTCAGCGAAATCAACATTGAAAAATGAGTAGGTTGTCAGAAATGGATCTATTTATGTTGTTGGACGGCAGAAAATATTGGAGATTGAGAATGTGATTGAAATGGCGGTACTTCTAGAATCAGTGAACGAGCAAATCATGCAATCAGCGAATTTGTTGGAAAAATGAGATTTTACTAATTTTGGAAATGAGTTACATCTGCTGATCGAGAAAATGCTTGAATTTGCTGAATTGCTAATATTTGACATTTTGAGAGATACAGACAGCTAGGTTTGCTAAAACTGAATGGATTGGAGAAATTCTGGTTGCAATGAATGCAGAGAAGCTGCAAATGTGCTCAGTCTAACAGATTTGTGGAATTGGAGTATTTGATAGATAAATAGAACTACATTTGCTGAGAAAGTTAGAAATTGAGAAATTGGAGGTTCAGGTGCATGTAGAAACGTGATTAGTTGCTAAAAATAGCAATGGAGATATTGAAGGTTTACTTCAGCGTAATCAACATTGAAAAATGAGTAGGTTGTCAGAAATAGATCTATTTATGTTGTTGGACTGCAGAAAATATTGGAGATTGAGAAATTGATTGAAATGGTGAAAATTGTAGATTCAGTGAACGAGCAGATCATTCAAACTGCGAATTTGTTGGAAATTGGAGATTTGACTCATCTTGGGAATGAGTTATATCTGCTGATAGAGAAAATGCTTGAATTTGATCAAGAACCAATATTTGACATTTTGAGAGATACAGACTGCTGGATTTACTAAAACTGAAGGTGTGCAGAAATTGAAGTTGCAGTGAATGCGGAGAAGCTGCAAATGTACTCAGTCTAACAGATTTCTGGAATTGGAATATTTGATAGATAAATAGAACTACAATTGCTGAGAAAGTTAGAAATTGAGAAATTGTAGGTTCAGCTGTATGTAGAAACGTGATTAGCTGCAAAAATAGGAATGGAGATATTGAAAGCTTACTTCAGAGAAATCAACATTGAAAAATGAGTAGGTTGTCAGAAATACATCTATTTATGTTGTTTGACTGCAGAAAATATTGGAGATTGAGAATGTGATTGAAATGGTGAAACTTGTAGATTCTGTGAACGAGCAGATCATTCAAACTGCGAATTTGTTGGAAATTGGAGATTTGACTCATTTTGGGAATGAGTTATATCTGTTGATAGAGAAAATGCTTGACTTTGCTGAATAACTAATATTTGACCTTTTGAGTGTTACAGACAGCTAGGTTTGCTAAAAACGAAGGGAATGTAGAAACTGAAGTTGCAGTGAATGCGGAGAAGCTGCAAATGTGCTCAGTCTAACAGATTTCTGGAATTGGAGTATTTGATTGATAAATACAACTACATTTGCTGATAAAGTTAGAAATTGAGAAATTGTAGGTTCAGCTGTATGCAGAAACGTGATTAGCTGCAAAAAATAGGAATGGAGATATTGAAGGCTTACTTCAGCGAAATCAACATTGAAAAATGAGTAGGTTGTCAGAAATAGATCTATTTATGTTGTTGGACTGCAGAAAATATTGGAGATTTAGAAATTGATTGAAATGGTGATACTTCTAGAATCAGTGAACGAGCAAATCATGCAATAAGCGAATTTGTTGGAAAAATGAGATTTTACTAATTTTGGGAATGAGTTACATCTGCTGATAGAGAAAATGCTTGAATTTGCTGAATTGCTAATATTTGACATTTTGAGAGATACAGACAGCAAGGTTTGCTAAAACTGAAGGGAATGGAGAAATTGAAGTTGCAGTGAATTCGGAGAAGCTGCAAATGTGCTTAGTCTAACAGATTTCTGGAATTGGAGTATTTGATTGATAAATACAACTACATTTGCTGATAAAGTTAGAAATTGTGAATTTGTAGGTTCAGCTGTATGTAGAATCGTGATCAGCTGCAAAAAATTGGAATGGAGATATTGAAGGCTTACTTCAGCGATATCAACATTGAAAAATGAGTAGGTTGTCAGAAATAGATCTATTTATGTTGTTGGACTGTAGAAAATATTGGATATTGAGAAATTGATTGAAATGGTGAAACCAGTAGATTCAGTGAACGAGCGCATCATGCAAACAGCGAATTTGTTGGAAATGGGAGATGTTACTCATTTTGGGAATGAGTTATATCTGCTGATAGAGAAAATGCTTGAATTTGCTCAATAACCAATATTTGACATTTTGAGAGATACAGACTGCTGGATTTAAGAAAACTGAAGGTTTGGAGAAATTGAAGTTGCAGTGAATGCGGAGAAGCTGCAAATGTACTCTGTCTAACAGATTTCTGCAATTGGAGTATTTGATAGATAAATAGATCTACATTTGCTGATAAAGTTAGAAATTGTGAAATTGTAGGTTCAGCTGTATGCAGAAACGTGATGAGCTGCAAAAAATAGGAATGGAGATATTGAAGGCTTACTTCAGCGAAATCAACATTGAAAAATGAGTAGGTTGCCAGAAATAGATCTATTTATGTTGTTGGATGCAGAAAATATTGGAGATTGAGAAATTGATTGAAATGGTGAAACCTGTAGATTCAGTGAACGAGCGCATCATGCAAACAGCGAATTTGTTGGAAATGGGAGATTTTACTCATTTTGGGAATGAGTTATATCTGCTGATAGAGAAAATGTTTGAATTGGCTCAATAACCAATATTTGACATTTTGAGAGATACAGACTGCTGGATTTACTTAAACTCAAGGTTTGGAGAAATTGAAGTTGCAGTGAATGCGGAGAAGCTGCAAATGTACTCAGTCTAACAGATTTCTAGAATTGGATTATTTGATAGATAAATAGAACTACATTTGCTGATAAAGTGAGAAATTGAGAAATTGTAGGTTCAGCTGTATGTAGAAACGTGATCAGCTGCAAAAAATAGGAATGGAGATATTGAAGGCTTACTTCAGCGAAATCAACATTGAAAAATGAGTAGGTTGTCAGAAATAGATCTATATATGTTGTTGGACTGCAGAAAATATTGGAGATTGAGAAATTTATTGAAATGGTGAAACCAGTAGATTCAGTGAACGAGCGGATCATGCAAACAGCGAATTAGTTGGAAATGGGATATTTTACTCATTTTGGGAATGAGTTATATCTGCTGATAGAGAAAATGCTTGAATTTGCTCAATAACCAATTTTTGACATTTTGAGAGAGACAGACTGCTGGATTTAATTAAACTGAAGGTTTGGAGAAATTGAAGTTGCAGTGAATGCGGAGAAGCTGCAAATGTACTCAGTCTAACAGATTTCTGGAATTGGAGTATTTGATAGAGATAAAAAACTACATTTGCTGATAAAGTTAGAAATTGAGAAATTGTAGGTTCAGCTGTATGCAGAAACGTGATTAGCTGCAAAAAATAGGAATGGAGACATTGAAAACTTACTTCAGCGAAATCAACATTGAAAAATGAGTAGATTGTCAGAAATAGATCTATTTATGTTGTTGGACTGTAGAAAGTATTGGAGAATGAGAAATTGATTGAAATGGTGATACTTCTCGTACGAGCAAATCATGCAAACAGCGAATTTGTTGGAAAAATGAGATTTTACTAATTTTGGGAATGAGTTACATCTGCTGATAGAGTAAATGCTTGACTTTACTGAATTGCTAATATTTGACATTTTGAGAGATACAGACAGCTAGGTTTGCAAAAACTGAATGGAATGGAGAAATTCTGGTTGCAATGAATGCAGAGAAGCTGCAAATGTGCTCAGTCTAACAGATTTGTGGAATTGCAGTATTTGATAGATAAATTGAACTACATTTGCTGAGCAAGTGAGAAATTGAGAAATTGGAGGTTCAGTTTCATGTAGAAACGTGATTAGTTGCTAAAAATAGCAATGGAGATATTGAAGGCTTACTTCAGTGTAATCAATATTGAAAAATGAGTAGGTTGTCAGAAATAGATCTAATTATGTTATTGGACTGCAGAAAATATTGGAGATTGAGAAATTGATTGAAATGGTGAAACTTGTAGATTCAGGGAACTAGCAAATCATTCAAACTGCGAATTTGTTGTAAATGGGAGATTTTACTAATTTTGGGAATGAGTTATATCTGCTGATAGAGAAAATGTTTGATTTTGCTCAATAACCAATATTTGACAATTTGAGAGATACAGACTGCTGGATTTACTTAAACTGAAGGTTTGGAGAAATTGAAGTTGCAGTGAATGCGGAGAAGCTGCAAATGTGCTCAGTCTAACAGATTTCTGGAATTGGAGTATTTGATAGATATAAAAAACTACATTTGCTGATAAAGTTAGAAATTGAGAAATTGTAGGTTCAGCTGTATGCAGCAAAGTGATTAGGAGCAAAAATAGGAATGGAGATATTGAAAGCTTACTTCAGAGAAATCAACATTGAAAAATGAGTAGGTTGTCAGAAATACATCTATTTATGTTGTTTGACTGCAGAAAATATTGGAGATTGAGAATGTGATTGAAATGGTGAAACTTGTAGATTCTGTGAACGAGCAGATCATTCAAACTGCGAATTTGTTGGAAATTGGAGATTTGACTCATTTTGGGAATGAGTTATATCTGTTGATAGAGAAAATGCTTGAATTTGCTGAATAACTAATATTTGACATTTTGAGTGTTACAGACAGCTAGGTTTGCTAAAAACGAAGGGAATGTAGAAACTGAAGTTGCAGTGAATGCGGAGAAGCTGCAAATGTGCTCAGTCTAACAGATTTCTGCAATTGGAGTATTTGATTGATAAATACAACTACATTTGCTGATAAAGTTAGAAATTGAGAATTTGTAGGTTCAGCTGTATGTAGAATCGTGATCAGCTGCAAAAAATTGGAATGCAGATATTGAAGGCTTACTTCAGCGAAATCAACATTGAAAAATGAGTAGGTTGTCAGAAATGGATCTATTTATGTTGTTGGACGGCAGAAAATATTGGAGATTGAGAATGTGATTGAAATGGCGGTACTTCTAGAATCAGTGAACGAGCAAATCATGCAATCAGCGAATTTGTTGGAAAAATGAGATTTTACTAATTTTGGAAATGAGTTACATCTGCTGATCGAGAAAATGCTTGAATTTGCTGAATTGCTAATATTTGACATTTTGAGAGATACAGACAGCTAGGTTTGCTAAAACTGAATGGATTGGAGAAATTCTGGTTGCAATGAATGCAGAGAAGCTGCAAATGTGCTCAGTCTAACAGATTTGTGGAATTGGAGTATTTGATAGATAAATAGAACTACATTTGCTGAGAAAGTTAGAAATTGAGAAATTGGAGGTTCAGGTGCATGTAGAAACGTGATTAGTTGCTAAAAATAGCAATGGAGATATTGAAGGTTTACTTCAGCGTAATCAACATTGAAAAATGAGTAGGTTGTCAGAAATAGATCTATTTATGTTGTTGGACTGCAGAAAATATTGGAGATTGAGAAATTGATTGAAATGGTGAAAATTGTAGATTCAGTGAACGAGCAGATCATTCAAACTGCGAATTTGTTGGAAATTGGAGATTTGACTCATCTTGGGAATGAGTTATATCTGCTGATAGAGAAAATGCTTGAATTTGATCAAGAACCAATATTTGACATTTTGAGAGATACAGACTGCTGGATTTACTAAAACTGAAGGTGTGCAGAAATTGAAGTTGCAGTGAATGCGGAGAAGCTGCAAATGTACTCAGTCTAACAGATTTCTGGAATTGGAATATTTGATAGATAAATAGAACTACAATTGCTGAGAAAGTTAGAAATTGAGAAATTGTAGGTTCAGCTGTATGTAGAAACGTGATTAGCTGCAAAAATAGGAATGGAGATATTGAAAGCTTACTTCAGAGAAATCAACATTGAAAAATGAGTAGGTTGTCAGAAATACATCTATTTATGTTGTTTGACTGCAGAAAATATTGGAGATTGAGAATGTGATTGAAATGGTGAAACTTGTAGATTCTGTGAACGAGCAGATCATTCAAACTGCGAATTTGTTGGAAATTGGAGATTTGACTCATTTTGGGAATGAGTTATATCTGTTGATAGAGAAAATGCTTGACTTTGCTGAATAACTAATATTTGACCTTTTGAGTGTTACAGACAGCTAGGTTTGCTAAAAACGAAGGGAATGTAGAAACTGAAGTTGCAGTGAATGCGGAGAAGCTGCAAATGTGCTCAGTCTAACAGATTTCTGGAATTGGAGTATTTGATTGATAAATACAACTACATTTGCTGATAAAGTTAGAAATTGAGAAATTGTAGGTTCAGCTGTATGCAGAAACGTGATTAGCTGCAAAAAATAGGAATGGAGATATTGAAGGCTTACTTCAGCGAAATCAACATTGAAAAATGAGTAGGTTGTCAGAAATAGATCTATTTATGTTGTTGGACTGCAGAAAATATTGGAGATTTAGAAATTGATTGAAATGGTGATACTTCTAGAATCAGTGAACGAGCAAATCATGCAATAAGCGAATTTGTTGGAAAAATGAGATTTTACTAATTTTGGGAATGAGTTACATCTGCTGATAGAGAAAATGCTTGAATTTGCTGAATTGCTAATATTTGACATTTTGAGAGATACAGACAGCAAGGTTTGCTAAAACTGAAGGGAATGGAGAAATTGAAGTTGCAGTGAATTCGGAGAAGCTGCAAATGTGCTTAGTCTAACAGATTTCTGGAATTGGAGTATTTGATTGATAAATACAACTACATTTGCTGATAAAGTTAGAAATTGTGAATTTGTAGGTTCAGCTGTATGTAGAATCGTGATCAGCTGCAAAAAATTGGAATGGAGATATTGAAGGCTTACTTCAGCGATATCAACATTGAAAAATGAGTAGGTTGTCAGAAATAGATCTATTTATGTTGTTGGACTGTAGAAAATATTGGATATTGAGAAATTGATTGAAATGGTGAAACCAGTAGATTCAGTGAACGAGCGCATCATGCAAACAGCGAATTTGTTGGAAATGGGAGATGTTACTCATTTTGGGAATGAGTTATATCTGCTGATAGAGAAAATGCTTGAATTTGCTCAATAACCAATATTTGACATTTTGAGAGATACAGACTGCTGGATTTAAGAAAACTGAAGGTTTGGAGAAATTGAAGTTGCAGTGAATGCGGAGAAGCTGCAAATGTACTCTGTCTAACAGATTTCTGCAATTGGAGTATTTGATAGATAAATAGATCTACATTTGCTGATAAAGTTAGAAATTGTGAAATTGTAGGTTCAGCTGTATGCAGAAACGTGATGAGCTGCAAAAAATAGGAATGGAGATATTGAAGGCTTACTTCAGCGAAATCAACATTGAAAAATGAGTAGGTTGCCAGAAATAGATCTATTTATGTTGTTGGATGCAGAAAATATTGGAGATTGAGAAATTGATTGAAATGGTGAAACCTGTAGATTCAGTGAACGAGCGCATCATGCAAACAGCGAATTTGTTGGAAATGGGAGATTTTACTCATTTTGGGAATGAGTTATATCTGCTGATAGAGAAAATGTTTGAATTGGCTCAATAACCAATATTTGACATTTTGAGAGATACAGACTGCTGGATTTACTTAAACTCAAGGTTTGGAGAAATTGAAGTTGCAGTGAATGCGGAGAAGCTGCAAATGTACTCAGTCTAACAGATTTCTAGAATTGGATTATTTGATAGATAAATAGAACTACATTTGCTGATAAAGTGAGAAATTGAGAAATTGTAGGTTCAGCTGTATGTAGAAACGTGATCAGCTGCAAAAAATAGGAATGGAGATATTGAAGGCTTACTTCAGCGAAATCAACATTGAAAAATGAGTAGGTTGTCAGAAATAGATCTATATATGTTGGACTGCAGAAAATATTGGAGATTGAGAAATTTATTGAAATGGTGAAACCAGTAGATTCAGTGAACGAGCGGATCATGCAAACAGCGAATTAGTTGGAAATGGGATATTTTACTCATTTTGGGAATGAGTTATATCTGCTGATAGAGAAAATGCTTGAATTTGCTCAATAACCAATTTTTGACATTTTGAGAGAGACAGACTGCTGGATTTAATTAAACTGAAGGTTTGGAGAAATTGAAGTTGCAGTGAATGCGGAGAAGCTGCAAATGTACTCAGTCTAACAGATTTCTGGAATTGGAGTATTTGATAGAGATAAAAAACTACATTTGCTGATAAAGTTAGAAATGAGAAATTG
>NW_027598305.1:0-48426 GCF_964194155.1 Cetorhinus maximus | reverse complement strand
GACCCTTTCCTCATTCCCTACCTCTCCTCTTCCACACAGAGAGTGAGAGATTCTGTCCTCATTCCCTACCTCTCCTGTTGACACAGAGAGTGAGAGACCCTGTCCTCACTCCCAACCTCTCCTCATGACACAGAGAGTGAGAGACCCTGTCCTCATTCCCTACCTCTCCTCTTCCACTCACCCCAAGAGTGAGAGACCCTGTCCTGATTCCCTACCTCTCCTCTTCACACATCGAGTGAGAGACCCTGTCCTCATTCCCTACCTCTCCACTTCCACACAGAGAGTGAGAGACCCTGTCCTCACTCCCTAGCTCTCCTCTTGACACAGAGAGTGAGAGACCCTGTCCTCATTCCCTACCTCTCCTCTTGACACAGAGAGTGAGAGACCCTGTCCGCATTCCCTACCTCTCCTCTTCACACACCCCGAGAGTGAGACCCTGTCCTCATTCCCTACTTCTCCTCTTCCACATAGAGTGAGAGGCCCTGTCCTCATTCAGTACCTCTCCTCTTCACACAGAGAGTGAGAGACCCTGTCCTCATTCCCTAGCTCTCCTCTTCACACAGAGATTGAGTGACCCTGTCCTCAATCCCTACCTCTCCTCTTCCACACAGAGAGTGAGAGACCCTGTCCTCATTCCCTACCTCTCCTCTTCTACACAGAGAGTGAGAGACCCTGCCCTCATTCCCTACCTCTCCTCTTCACACAGAGATTGAGTGACCCTGTCCTCACTCACTACCTCTCCTCTTCCACACAGATAGTGAGACACCCTGTCCTCACTCCCTACCTCTCCTCTTCCACAACCGACGAGAGTGAGAGACCCTGTCCTCATTCCCTACCTCTCCTCTTCCAGACACCCCGAGAATGAGAGACCATGTCCTCACTCCCTACCTCACCTCTTCACACAGAGAGTGAGAGACTCTGTCCTGATTCCCTACCTCTCCTCTTCCAGACATCCCGAGAATGAGAGAGCCTGTCCTCACACACTACCTCTCCTCTTCACACAGAGAGTGAGAGACCCTGTCCTCGCTCCCTACCATTCGTCTTCTACACACCCCGAGAGTGAGAGACCCTGTCCTCAATCCCTACCTCTCCTCTTCCACAACCGTTGAGAGTGAGAGACCCTGTCCTCACGCCCTACCTCTCCTCTCCGACACAGAGAGTGAGATACCCTGTCCTCATTCCCTACCTCACCTCTTCCACAACCGACGAGAGTGAGAGACCCTGTCCTCATTCCCTACCTCTCCTCTTCCACACAGAGAGTGAGAGACCCTGTCCTCACTCCCTACCTCTCCTCTTCACAGAGAGAGTGAGACCCTGTCCTCACTCCCTACCTCTCCTCTTCCACACAGAGAGTGAGAGACCCTGTCCTCATTCCCTACATCTCCTCTTCACACACCCCGAGAGTGAGACCCTGTCCTCATTCCCTACCTCTCCTCTTGCACACAGAGAGTGAGAGATCCTGTCCTCATTCCCTACCTCTCCTCTTCACACACCCCGAGAGTGAGACCCTGTCCTCATTCCCTACCTCTCCTCTTCCACACAGAGAGTCAGAGACCCTGTCCTATTCCCTACCTGTCCTGTTCACACACCCCGAGAGTGAGACCCTGTCCTCACTCCCTACCTCTCCTCTCCCACACAGAGAGTGAGAGACCCTGTCCTCATTCCCTATCTCTCCTCTTCCACACAGAGAGTGAGAAACCCTGTCCTCATTCCCTACCTCTCCTCTTCCACATAGAGAGTGAGAGACCCTGTCCTCATTCCCTACCTATCCTCTTCCACATTGAGAGTGAGAGACCCTGTCCTCATTCCCTACCTCTCCTCTTCCACACAGATAGTGAGAGACCCTGTCCTCACTCCCTACCTCTCCTCTTCCACAACCGACGAGAGTGAGATACCCTGTCCTCATTCCCTAACTCTCCTCTTCCAGACACCCCGAGAATGAGAGACCCTGTCCTCACTCCCTGCCTCTCCTCTTCACACAGAGAGTGAGAGACACTGTCCTGATTCCCTACCTCTCCTCTTCCAGACACCCCGAGAATGAGAGAGCCTGTCCTCACTCCCTACCTCTCCTCTTCACACATAGAGTGAGAGACCCTGTCCTCATTCATTACCTCTCCTCTTCCACACAGAGAGTGAGACCCTGCCCTCAATCACTACCTCTCCTCTTCCACAGAGAGAGTGAGACCCTGCCCTCAATCCCTACCTCTCCTCTTCCACACAGAGAGTGACAGACCCTGTCCTCATTCCCTACCTCTCCTCTTCCACATAGAGAGTGAGACCCTGTCCTCATTCTCTGCCTCTCCTCTTGAAACATAGAGTGTGAGACCCTGTCCGCACTCCCTACCTCTCCTCTTGACACAGAGAGTGAGAGATCCTGTCCTCATTCCCTACCGCTCCTCTTCCACTCACCCCAAGAGTGAGAGACCCGGTCCTGATTCCCTACCTCTCCTCTTCCAGACACCACGAGAATGAGAGACCCTTTCCTCACTCCCTACCTCTCCTCATCAGACAGAGAGTGAGAGACCCTGTCCTCATTCCCTACCTCTCCTCTTCACACACCCCGAGAGTGAGTCCCTGTCCTCATTCCCTACCTCTCCTCTTCCACACAGAGAGTGAGAAACACTGTCCTCACTCCCTACCTCTCCTCTTCACACAGAGAGTGAGAGACCCTGTCCTCATTCCCTACCTCTCCTCTTCCACACAGAGAGTGAGACCCTGCCCTCAGTCCCTACCTCTCCTCTTCCACACAGAGAGTGAGAGACCCTGTCCTCATTCCCTACCTCTCCTCTTCCACACAGAGAGTGAGACCCTGTCCTCATTCCCTACCTCTCCTCTTGACACAGGGAGTGAGAGACCCTGTCCTCACTCCCAACCTCTCCTCTTGACACAGAGAGTGAGAGACCCTGTCCTCATTCGCTACCCCTCCTCTTCCACTCACCCCAAGAGTGAGAGACCCTGTCCTGATTCCCTGCCTCTCCTCTTCCAGACACCCCGAGAATGAGAGACCCTGTCCTCACTCCCAACCTCTCCTCTTCACACATAGAGTGAGAGACAATGTCCTAATTCCCTACCTCTCCTCTTCCACACAGAGAGTGAGAGACCCTGTCCTCAATCCCTACCTCTCCTCTTCCACAGAGAGAGTGAGATCCTGTCCTCACTCCCTACCTCTCCACTTCCACACAGAGAGTGAGAGACCCTGTCCTCACTCCTTACTTCTCCTCTTGACACAGAGAGTGAGAGACCCTGTCCTCATTCCCTGCCTCTCCTCTTGACACAGAGAGTGAGAGACCCAGTCCTCATTCCCTACATCTTCTCTTCCACACAGAGAGTGAGAGACCCTGTCCTCATTCCCTACCTCTCCTCTTCCACACAGAGAGTGAGAGACCCTGTCCTCACTCCCTACCTCTCCTCTTCACAGAGAGAGTGAGACCCTGTCCTCACTCCCTACCTCTCCTCTTCCACACAGAGAGTGAGAGACCCTGTCCTCATTCCCTACATCTCCTCTTCACACACCCCGAGAGTGAGACCCTGTCCTCATTCCCTACCTCTCCTCTTGCACACAGAGAGTGAGAGATCCTGTCCTCATTCCCTACCTCTCCTCTTCACACACCCCGAGAGTGAGACCCTGTCCTCATTCCCTACCTCTCCTCTTCCACACAGAGAGTCAGAGACCCTGTCCTATTCCCTACCTGTCCTGTTCACACACCCCGAGAGTGAGACCCTGTCCTCACTCCCTACCTCTCCTCTCCCACACAGAGAGTGAGAGACCCTGTCCTCATTCCCTATCTCTCCTCTTCCACACAGAGAGTGAGAAACCCTGTCCTCATTCCCTACCTCTCCTCTTCCACATAGAGAGTGAGAGACCCTGTCCTCATTCCCTACCTATCCTCTTCCACATTGAGAGTGAGAGACCCTGTCCTCATTCCCTACCTCTCCTCTTCCACACAGATAG
Organism: Cetorhinus maximus; assembly: GCF_964194155.1. NCBI lineage: Eukaryota > Metazoa > Chordata > Chondrichthyes > Lamniformes > Cetorhinidae > Cetorhinus > Cetorhinus maximus. The sequence goes on along the minus strand of NW_027598305.1, from coordinate 44,474 downwards.
TGAGAGACCCTGTCCTCACTCCCTACCTCTCCTCTTCCACAACCGACGAGAGTGAGAGACGCTGTCCTCATTCCCTAACTCTCCTCTTCCAGACACCCCGAGAATGAGAGACCCTGTCCTCACTCCCTGCCTCTCCTCTTCACACAGAGAGTGAGAGACACTGTCCTGATTCCCTACCTCTCCTCTTCCAGACACCCCGAGAATGAGAGAGCCTGTCCTCACTCCCTACCTCTCCTCTTCACACATAGAGTGAGAGACCCTGTCCTCATTCATTACCTCTCCTCTTCCACACAGAGAGTGAGACCCTGCCCTCAATCACTACCTCTCCTCTTCCACAGAGAGAGTGAGACCCTGCCCTCAATCCCTACCTCTCCTCTTCCACACAGAGAGTGACAGACCCTGTCCTCATTCCCTACCTCTCCTCTTCCACATAGAGAGTGAGACCCTGTCCTCATTCTCTGCCTCTCCTCTTGAAACATAGAGTGTGAGACCCTGTCCGCACTCCCTACCTCTCCTCTTGACACAGAGAGTGAGAGATCCTGTCCTCATTCCCTACCGCTCCTCTTCCACTCACCCCAAGAGTGAGAGACCCGGTCCTGATTCCCTACCTCTCCTCTTCCAGACACCCCGAGAATGAGAGACCCTTTCCTCACTCCCTACCTCTCCTCATCAGACAGAGAGTGAGAGACCCTGTCCTCATTCCCTACCTCTCCTCTTCACACACCCCGAGAGTGAGTCCCTGTCCTCATTCCCTACCTCTCCTCTTCCACACAGAGAGTGAGAAACACTGTCCTCACTCCCTACCTCTCCTCTTCACACAGAGAGTGAGAGACCCTGTCCTCATTCCCTACCTCTCCTCTTCCACACAGAGAGTGAGACCCTGCCCTCAGTCCCTACCTCTCCTCTTCCACACAGAGAGTGAGAGACCCTGTCCTCATTCCCTACCTCTCCTCTTCCACACAGAGAGTGAGACCCTGTCCTCATTCCCTACCTCTCCTCTTGACACAGGGAGTGAGAGACCCTGTCCTCACTCCCAACCTCTCCTCTTGACACAGAGAGTGAGAGACCCTGTCCTCATTCGCTACCCCTCCTCTTCCACTCACCCCAAGAGTGAGAGACCCTGTCCTGATTCCCTGCCTCTCCTCTTCCAGACACCCCGAGAATGAGAGACCCTGTCCTCACTCCCAACCTCTCCTCTTCACACATAGAGTGAGAGACACTGTCCTAATTCCCTACCTCTCCTCTTCCACACAGAGAGTGAGAGACCCTGTCCTCAATCCCTACCTCTCCTCTTCCACAGAGAGAGTGAGATCCTGTCCTCACTCCCTACCTATCCACTTCCACACAGAGAGTGAGAGACCCTGTCCTCACTCCTTACTTCTCCTCTTGACACAGAGAGTGAGAGACCCTATCCTCATTCCCTGCCTCTCCTCTTGACACAGAGAGTGAGAGACCCAGTCCTCATTCCCTACATCTTCTCTTCCACACAGAGAGTGAGAGACCCTGTCCTCATTCCCTACCTCTCCTCTTCCACATAGAGTGAGAGACCCTGTCCTCATTCCCTACCTCTCCTCTTCACACAGAGAGTGAGAGAAACTGTCCTCATTCCCTACCACTCCTCTTCACACTCCCCGAGAGTGAGACGCTGTCCTCATTCCCTACTTCTCCTCTTCACACAGAGAGTGAGAGTCCCTGTCCTCATTCCCTACTTCTCCTCTTCACACAGAGAGTGAGAGAACCTGTCCTCATTCCCTACCTCTCCTCTTCCACACAGAGAGTGAGAGACCCTGTCCTCATTCCCTACCTCTCCTCTTCCACACAGAGAGTGAGACCCTGTCCTCACTCCCAACCTCTGCTCATGACACAGAGAGTGAGAGACCCTGTCCTCATTCCCTACCTCTCCTCTTCCACACACCCCGAGAATGAGAGACCCTATCCTCACTCCCGACCTCTCCTCTTCACACAGAGAGTGAGAGACCCTGTGCTCATTCCCTACTTCTCCTCTACCACACAGAGAGTGAGAGACCCTGTCCTCATTCCTTACCTCTCCTCTTCCACACAGAGAGTGAGAGACCCTGTCCTCATTCCCTACCTCTCCTCTTCCACAACCGACGAGAGTGAGACACCCTGTCCTCACACCCTACCTCTCCTCTTCACACAGAGATAGAGAGACCCTGACCTTATTCCCTACCTCTCCTCTTCCTCAGCCGACGAGAGTGAGAGACCCTGTCCTCATACCCTACCTCTCCACTGCCACACACACCAAGACTCAGAACCCTGTCCTCATTCCCCACCTCTCCTCTTCCACACAGAGAGTGAGAGACCCTGTCCTCATTCCCTACCTCTCCTCTTCCACACAGAGAGTGAGAGACCCTGTCCTCAATCCCTACCACTCCTCTTCCACACAGAGAGTGAGAGACCCTTTCCTCATTCCCTACCTCTCCTCTTCCACACAGAGAGTGAGAGATTCTGTCCTCATTCCCTACCTCTCCTGTTGACACAGAGAGTGAGAGACCCTGTCCTCACTCCCAACCTCTCCTCATGACACAGAGAGTGAGAGACCCTGTCCTCATTCCCTACCTCTCCTCTTCCACTCACCCCAAGAGTGAGAGACCCTGTCCTGATTCCCTACCTCTCCTCTTCACACATCGTGTGAGAGACCCTGTCCTCATTCCCTACCTCTCCACTTCCACACAGAGAGTGAGAGACCCTGTCCTCACTCCCTAGCTCTCCTCTTGACACAGAGAGTGAGAGACCCTGTCCTCATTCCCTACCTCTCCTCTTGACACAGAGAGTGAGAGACCCTGTCCGCATTCCCTACCTCTCCTCTTCACACACCCCGAGAGTGAGACCCTGTCCTCATTCCCTACTTCTCCTCTTCCACATAGAGTGAGAGGCCCTGTCCTCATTCAGTACCTCTCCTCTTCACACAGAGAGTGAGAGACCCTGTCCTCATTCCCTAGCTCTCCTCTTCACACAGAGATTGAGTGACCCTGTCCTCAATCCCTACCTCTCCTCTTCCACACAGAGAGTGAGAGACCCTGTCCTCATTCCCTACCTCTCCTCTTCTACACAGAGAGTGAGAGACCCTGCCCTCATTCCCTACCTCTCCTCTTCACACAGAGATTGAGTGACCCTGTCCTCACTCACTACCTCTCCTCTTCCACACAGATAGTGAGACACCCTGTCCTCACTCCCTACCTCTCCTCTTCCACAACCGACGAGAGTGAGAGACCCTGTCCTCATTCCCTACCTCTCCTCTTCCAGACACCCCGAGAATGAGAGACCATGTCCTCACTCCCTACCTCACCTCTTCACACAGAGAGTGAGAGACTCTGTCCTGATTCCCTACCTCTCCTCTTCCAGACATCCCGAGAATGAGAGAGCCTGTCCTCACACACTACCTCTCCTCTTCACACAGAGAGTGAGAGACCCTGTCCTCGCTCCCTACCATTCGTCTTCTACACACCCCGAGAGTGAGAGACCCTGTCCTCAATCCCTACCTCTCCTCTTCCACAACCGTTGAGAGTGAGAGACCCTGTCCTCACGCCCTACCTCTCCTCTCCGACACAGAGAGTGAGATACCCTGTCCTCATTCCCTACCTCACCTCTTCCACAACCGACGAGAGTGAGAGACCCTGTCCTCATTCCCTACCTCTCCTCTTCCACACAGAGAGTGAGAGACCCTGTCCTCACTCCCTACCTCTCCTCTTCACAGAGAGAGTGAGACCCTGTCCTCACTCCCTACCTCTCCTCTTCCACACAGAGAGTGAGAGACCCTGTCCTCATTCCCTACATCTCCTCTTCACACACCCCGAGAGTGAGACCCTGTCCTCATTCCCTACCTCTCCTCTTGCACACAGAGAGTGAGAGATCCTGTCCTCATTCCCTACCTCTCCTCTTCACACACCCCGAGAGTGAGACCCTGTCCTCATTCCCTACCTCTCCTCTTCCACACAGAGAGTCAGAGACCCTGTCCTATTCCCTACCTGTCCTGTTCACACACCCCGAGAGTGAGACCCTGTCCTCACTCCCTACCTCTCCTCTCCCACACAGAGAGTGAGAGACCCTGTCCTCATTCCCTATCTCTCCTCTTCCACACAGAGAGTGAGAAACCCTGTCCTCATTCCCTACCTCTCCTCTTCCACATAGAGAGTGAGAGACCCTGTCCTCATTCCCTACCTATCCTCTTCCACATTGAGAGTGAGAGACCCTGTCCTCATTCCCTACCTCTCCTCTTCCACACAGATAGTGAGAGACCCTGTCCTCACTCCCTACCTCTCCTCTTCCACAACCGACGAGAGTGAGAGACGCTGTCCTCATTCCCTAACTCTCCTCTTCCAGACACCCCGAGAATGAGAGACCCTGTCCTCACTCCCTGCCTCTCCTCTTCACACAGAGAGTGAGAGACACTGTCCTGATTCCCTACCTCTCCTCTTCCAGACACCCCGAGAATGAGAGAGCCTGTCCTCACTCCCTACCTCTCCTCTTCACACATAGAGTGAGAGACCCTGTCCTCATTCATTACCTCTCCTCTTCCACACAGAGAGTGAGACCCTGCCCTCAATCACTACCTCTCCTCTTCCACAGAGAGAGTGAGACCCTGCCCTCAATCCCTACCTCTCCTCTTCCACACAGAGAGTGACAGACCCTGTCCTCATTCCCTACCTCTCCTCTTCCACATAGAGAGTGAGACCCTGTCCTCATTCTCTGCCTCTCCTCTTGAAACATAGAGTGTGAGACCCTGTCCGCACTCCCTACCTCTCCTCTTGACACAGAGAGTGAGAGATCCTGTCCTCATTCCCTACCGCTCCTCTTCCACTCACCCCAAGAGTGAGAGACCCGGTCCTGATTCCCTACCTCTCCTCTTCCAGACACCACGAGAATGAGAGACCCTTTCCTCACTCCCTACCTCTCCTCATCAGACAGAGAGTGAGAGACCCTGTCCTCATTCCCTACCTCTCCTCTTCACACACCCCGAGAGTGAGTCCCTGTCCTCATTCCCTACCTCTCCTCTTCCACACAGAGAGTGAGAAACACTGTCCTCACTCCCTACCTCTCCTCTTCACACAGAGAGTGAGAGACCCTGTCCTCATTCCCTACCTCTCCTCTTCCACACAGAGAGTGAGACCCTGCCCTCAGTCCCTACCTCTCCTCTTCCACACAGAGAGTGAGAGACCCTGTCCTCATTCCCTACCTCTCCTCTTCCACACAGAGAGTGAGACCCTGTCCTCATTCCCTACCTCTCCTCTTGACACAGGGAGTGAGAGACCCTGTCCTCACTCCCAACCTCTCCTCTTGACACAGAGAGTGAGAGACCCTGTCCTCATTCGCTACCCCTCCTCTTCCACTCACCCCAAGAGTGAGAGACCCTGTCCTGATTCCCTGCCTCTCCTCTTCCAGACACCCCGAGAATGAGAGACCCTGTCCTCACTCCCAACCTCTCCTCTTCACACATAGAGTGAGAGACAATGTCCTAATTCCCTACCTCTCCTCTTCCACACAGAGAGTGAGAGACCCTGTCCTCAATCCCTACCTCTCCTCTTCCACAGAGAGAGTGAGATCCTGTCCTCACTCCCTACCTCTCCACTTCCACACAGAGAGTGAGAGACCCTGTCCTCACTCCTTACTTCTCCTCTTGACACAGAGAGTGAGAGACCCTGTCCTCATTCCCTGCCTCTCCTCTTGACACAGAGAGTGAGAGACCCAGTCCTCATTCCCTACATCTTCTCTTCCACACAGAGAGTGAGAGACCCTGTCCTCATTCCCTACCTCTCCTCTTCCACATAGAGTGAGAGACCCTGTCCTCATTCCCTACCTCTCCTCTTCACACAGAGAGTGAGAGAAACTGTCCTCATTCCCTACCACTCCTCTTCACACTCCCCGAGAGTGAGACGCTGTCCTCATTCCCTACCTCTCCTCTTCACACAGAGAGTGAGAGTCCCTGTCCTCATTCCCTACTTCTCCTCTTCACACAGAGAGTGAGAGAACCTGTCCTCATTCCCTACCTCTCCTCTTCCACACAGAGAGTGAGAGACCCTGTCCTCACTCCCTACCTCTCCTCTTCACACAGAGAGTGAGAGACCCTGTCCTCATTCCCTACCTCTCCTCTTCCACACAGAGAGTGAGACCCTGCTCTCAATCCCTACCTCTCCTCTTCCACACAGAGAGTGAGAGACCCTGTCCTCATTCCCTACCTCTCCTCTTCCACACAGAGAGTGAGACCCTGTCCTCACTCCCAACCTCTGCTCATGACACAGAGAGTGAGAGACCCTGTCCTGATTCCCTACCTCTCCTCTTCCACACACCCCGAGAATGAGAGACCCTATCCTCACTCCCGACCTCTCCTCTTCACACAGAGAGTGAGAGACCCTGTGCTCATTCCCTACTTCTCCTCTACCACACAGAGAGTGAGAGACCCTGTCCTCATTCCTTACCTCTCCTCTTCCACACAGAGAGTGAGAGACCCTGTCCTCATTCCCTACCTCTCCTCTTCCACAACCGACGAGAGTGAGAGACCCTGTCCTCACACCCTACCTCTCCTCTTCACACAGAGATAGAGAGACCCTGTCCTTATTCCCTACCTCTCCTCTTCCTCAGCCGACGAGAGTGAGAGACTCTGTCCTCATACCCTACCTCTCCACTGCCACACACACCAAGACTCAGAACCCTGTCCTCATTCCCTACCTCTCCTCTTCCACACAGAGAGTGAGAGACCCTGTCCTCATTCCCTACCTCTCCTCTTCCACACAGAGAGTGAGAGACCCTGTCCTCAATCCCTACCACTCCTCTTCCACACAGAGAGTGTGAGACCCTTTCCTCATTCCCTACCTCTCCTCTTCCACACAGAGAGTGAGAGATTCTGTCCTCATTCCCTACCTCTCCTGTTGACACAGAGAGTGAGAGACCCTGTCCTCACTCCCAAACTCTCCTCATGACACAGAGAGTGAGAGACCCTGTCCTCATTCCCTACCTCTCCTCTTCCACTCACCCCAAGAGTGAGAGACCCTGTCCTCATTCCCTACCTCTCCTCTTCACACATCGAGTGAGAGACCCTGTCCTCATTCCCTACCTCTCCACTTCCACACAGAGAGTGAGAGACCCTGTCCTCACTCCCTAGCTCTCCTCTTGACACAGAGAGTGAGAGACCCTGTCCTCATTCCCTACCTCTCCTCTTGACACAGAGAGTGAGAGACCCTGTCCGCATTCCCTACCTCTCCTCTTCACACACCCCGAGAGTGAGACCCTGTCCTCATTCCCTACTTCTCCTCTTCCACATAGAGTGAGAGGCCCTGTCCTCATTCAGTACCTCTCCTCTTCACACAGAGAGTGAGAGACCCTGTCCTCATTCCCTAGCTCTCCTCTTCACACAGAGATTGAGTGACCCTGTCCTCATTCCCTACCTCTGCTCTTCCACACAGAGAGTGAGAGACCCTGTCCTCATTCCCTACCTCTCCTCTTCTACACAGAGAGTGAGAGACCCTGCCCTCATTCCCTACCTCTCCTCTTCACACAGAGATTGAGTGACCCTGTCCTCACTCACTACCTCTCCTCTTCCACAAAGAGAGTGAGAGACCCTGTCCTCATTCCCTACCTCTCCTCTTCACACAGAGAGTGAGAGACCCTGTCCTCATTCCCTACCTCTCCTCTTCCATACAGAGAGTGAGACCCTGTCCTCACTCCCTACCTCTCCTCTTCACACAGAGAGTGAGTGTCCCTCTCCTAATACCCTACCTCTCCACTGCCACACACACCGAGGTTGAGAGACCCTGTCCTCACTCCCTACCTCTCCTCTTCCACACAGAGAGTGAGAGACCCTGTCCTCATTCCCTACCACCCCTCTTCCACAACCGACGAGAGTGAGAGACCCTGTCCTTACTCCCTACCTCTCCTCTTCTCACAGAGAGTGAGAGACCCTGTCCTCCCTCCCTACCATTCGTCTTCTACACACCCCGAGAGTGAGAGACCCTGTCCTCAATCCCTACCTCTCCTCTTCCACAACCGATGAGAGTGAGAGACCCTGTCCTCATTCCCAACCTCTCCTCTTCACAAAGAGAGTGAGAGACACTGTCCTCATTCCCAACCTCTCCTCTTCACACAGAGAGTGAGAGACACTGTCCTCATTCCCTACCTCTCCTCTTCCACACAGAGAGTGAGAGACCCTGTCCTCAATCCCTACCTCTGCTCTTCCACAGAGAGAGTGAGATCCTGTCCTCACTCCCTACCTCTCCACTTCCACACAGAGAGTGAGAGACCCTGTCCTCACTCCCTACATCTCCTCTTGACACAGAGAGTGAGAGACCCTGTCCTCATTCCCTACCTCTCCTCTTCCACATAGAGTGAGAGACCCTGTCCTCATTCCCTACCTCTCCTCTTCCACACAGAGAGTGAGACCCTGTCCTCATTCCCTACCTCTCCTCTTCACACAGAGAGTGAGAGAAACTGTCCTCATTCCCTACCACTCCTCTTCACACTCCCCGAGAGTGAGACGCTGTCCTCATTCCCTACCTCTCCTCTTCACACAGAGAGTGAGAGTCCCTGTCCTCATTCCCTACTTCTCCTCTTCACACAGAGAGTGAGAGACCCTGTCCTCATTCCCTACCTCTCCCCTTCCACGCAGAGAGTGAGACCCTGCTCTCAATCCCTACCTCTCCTCTTCCACACAGAGAGTGAGAGACCCTGTCCTCATTCCCTACCTCTCCTCTTCCAAACAGAGAGTGAGACCCTGTCCTCACTCCCAACCTCTGCTCATGACACAGAGAGTGAGAGACCCTCTCCTGATTCCCTACCTCTCCTCTTCCACACACCCCGAGAATGAGAGACCCTATCCTCACTCCCGACCTCTCCTCTTCACACAGAGAGTGAGAGACCCTGTGCTCATTCCCTACTTCTCCTCTACCACACAGAGAGTGAGAGACCCTGTCCTCATTCCTTACCTCTCCTCTTCAACACAGAGAGTGAGAGACCCTGTCCTCATTCCCTACCTCTCCTCTTCCACAACCGACGAGAGTGAGAGACCCTGTCCTCACTCCCTACCTCTCCCTTTCTCACAGAGTGTGAGAGACCCTGTCCTCATTCCTTACCTCTCCTCTTCCACACAGAGAGTGAGACCCTGTCCTCATTCCCTACCATTCGTCTTCTACACCCCCCGAGAGTGAGAGACCCTGTCCTCACTCCCTACCTCTCCTCTTCACACAGAGAGTGAGAGACCCTGTCATTATTCCCTACCTCTCCTCTTCCTCAGCCGACGAGAGTGAGAGACCCTGTCCTCATACCCTACCTCTCCACTGCCACACACACCGAGACTCAGAACCCTGTCCTCATTCCCTACCTCTCCTCTTCCACACAGAGAGTGAGAGACCCTGTCCTCATTCCCTACCTCTCCTCTTCCACACAGAGAGTGAGAGACCCTGTCCTCAATCCCTACCACTCCTCTTCCACACAGAGAGTGAGAGACCCTTTCCTCATTCCCTACCTCTCCTCTTCCACACAGAGAGTGAGAGATTCTGTCCTCATTCCCTACCTCTCCTGTTGACACAGAGAGTGAGAGACCCTGTCCTCACTCCCAACCTCTCCTCATGACACAGAGAGTGAGAGACCCTGTCCTCATTCCCTACCTCTCCTCTTCCACTCACCCCAAGAGTGAGAGACCCTGTCCTGATTCCCTACCTCTCCTCTTCCACACACCCCGAGAATGAGAGACCCTGTCCTCACTCCCGACCTCTCCTCTTCACACAGAGAGTGAGAGACCCTGTGCTCATTCTCTACCTCTCCTCTTCCACACAGAGAGTGAGAGACCCTGTCCTCCATCCCTACCTCTCCTCTTCCACACAGAGAGTGAGACCCTGTCCTCACTCCCTACCTCTCCACTTCAACACAGAGAGTGAGAGACCCTGTCCTCACTCCCTACCTCTCCTCTTGACACAGAGAGTGAGAGACCCTGTCCCCATTCCCTACATCTCCTCTTCCACGCAGAGAGTGAGAGACCCTGTCCTCATTCCCTACCTCTCCTCTTCCACACAGAGAGTGAGACCCTGCCCTCAATCACTACCTCTCCTCTTCCACAGAGAGAGTGAGACACTGCCCTCAATCCCTACCTCTCCTCTTCCACACAGAGAGTGAGAGACCCTGTCCTCATTCCCTACCTCTGCTCTTCCACACAGAGAGTGAGACCCTGTCCTCATTCTCTACCTCTCCTCTTGAAACAGAGAGTGAGAGACCCTGTCCGCACTCCCTACCTCTCCTCTTGACACAGAGAGTGAGAGATCCTGTCCTCATTCCCTACCTCTCCTCTTCCACTCACCCCAAGAGTGAGAGACCCGGTCCTGATTCCCTACCTCTACTCTTCCAGACACCCCTAGAATGAGTGACCCTTTCCTCACTCCCTACCTCTCCTCTTCACACAGAGAGTGAGAGACCCTGTCCTCATTCCCTACCTCTCCTCTTCACACACCCCGAGAGTGAGTCCCTGTCCTCATTCCCTACATCTCCTCTTCCACACAGAGAGTGAGAGACCCTGTCCTCATTCCCTCCCTCTCCTCTTCACACACCCCTAGAGTGAGACCCTGTCCTCATTCCCTACCTCTCCTCTTCCACACACAGAGTCAGAGACCCTGTCCTATTCCCTACCTCTCCTGTTCACACACCCCGAGAGTGAGACCCTGTCCTCACTCCATACCTCTCCACTCCCACACAGAGAGTGAGAGACCCTGTCCTCATTCCCTATCTCTCCTCTCCACACACCCCGAGAGTGAGACCCTGTCCTCATTCCCTACCTCTCCTCTTCCACACAGAGAGTGAGTGGCCCTGTCCTCATTCCCAACCTCTCCTCTTCCACACAGAGAGTGAGAGACCCTGTCCTCATTCCCTACCTCTCCTATTCCACATTGAGAGTGAGAGACCCTGTCCTCATTCCCTACCTCTCCTCTTCCACACAGATAGTGAGACACCCTGTCCTCACTCCCTACCTCTCCTCTTCCAGACACCCCGAGAATGAGAGACCCTGTCCTCACTCCCTGCCTCTCCTCTTCACACAGAGAGTGAGAGACTCTGTCCTGATTCCCTACCCCTCCTCTTCCAGACATCCCGAGAATGAGAGAGCCTGTCCTCACACCCTACCTCTCCTCTTCACACATAGAGTGAGAGACCCTGTCCTCATTCCCTACCTCTCCTCTTCCACACAGAGAGTGAGAGACCCTGTCCTCAATCCCTACCTCTCCTCTTCCACAGAGAGAGTGAGATTCTGTCCTCACTCCCTACCTCTCCACTTCCACACAGAGAGTGAGAGACCCTGTCCTCACTCCCTACATCTCCTCTTGACACAGAGAGTGAGAGACCCTGTCCTCATTCCCTGCCTCTCCTCTTGACACAGAGAGTGAGAGACCCAGTCCTCATTCCCTACATCTTCTCTTCCACACAGAGAGTGAGAGACCCTGTCCTCATTCCCTACCTCTCCTCTTCCACATAGAGTGAGAGACCCTGTCCTCATTCCCTACCTCTCCTCTTCCACACAGAGAGTGAGACCCTGTCCTCATTCCCTACCTCTCCTCTTCACACAGAGAGTGAGAGAAACTGTCCTCATTCCCTACCACTCCTCTTCACACTCCCCGAGAGTGAGACGCTGTCCTCATTCCCTACCTCTCCTCTTCACACAGAGAGTGAGAGTCCCTGTCCTCATTCCCTACTTCTCCTCTTCACACAGAGAGTGAGAGACCCTGTCCTCATTCCCTACCTCTCCTCTTCCACGCAGAGAGTGAGACCCTGCTCTCAATCCCTACCTCTCCTCTTCCACACAGAGAGTGAGAGACCCTGTCCTCATTCCCTACCTCTCCTCTTCCAAACAGAGAGTGAGACCCTGTCCTCATTCCCAACCACTCCTCTTCCACACAGAGAGTGAGACCCTGTCCTCATTCCCTACCTCTCCTCTTCCACATAGAGTGAGAGACCCTGTCCTCAATCCCTACCTCTCCTCTTCAACACAGAGAGTGAGAGACCCTGTCCTCATTCCCTACCTCTCCCTTTCACACAATGAGAGACCCTGTCCTCATTCCCTAACTCTCCTCTTCACACAGAGTGAGACCCTGTCCTCACTCTCTACCTCTCCTTTTCACACAGAGAGTGTGAGACCATCTCCTCATTTCCTACCTCTCCCCTTCACTCAGAGAGTGAGAGAACCTGTCCTCATTCCCTACCTCTCCTCTTCACACAGAGATTGAGTGACACTGTCCTCATTCCCTACCTCTCCTCTTCCACACAGAGAGTGAGACCCTGTCCTCACTCCCTACCTCTCCTCTTCACACAGAGAGTGAGAGACCCTGTCCTCATTCCCTACCTCTCCTCTTCAAACAGAGAGTGTGAGACCCTGTCCTCATTCCCTACCTCTCCACTTCACACAGAGAGTGAGAGACCTAGTCCTCATTCCCTACATCTCCTCTTCCACATAGAGAGTGAGAGACCCTGTCCTCATTCCCTACCTCTCCTCTTCCATACAGAGAGTGAGACCCTGTCCTCACTCCCTACCACTCCTCTTCACACAGGGAGTGAGTGACCCTCTCCTAATAGCCTATCTCTCCACTGCCACACACACCGAGGTTGAGAGACACTGTCCTCATTCCCTACCTCTCCTCTTCCACAGAGAGAGTGAGAGATCCTGACCTCATTCCCTACCTCTCCTCTTCCACAACCGACGAGAGTGAGAGACCCTGTCCTCACACCCTACCTCTCCTCTTCACACAGAGAGTGAGAGACACTGTCCTCACTCCCTACCATTCGTCTTCTACACACCCCGAGAGTGAGAGACCCTGTCCTCACTCCGTACCTCTCCTCTTCACACAGAGAGTGAGAGACCCTGTCCTCATACCCTACCTCTCCACTGCCACACACACCGAGACTGAGAGACCCTGTCCTCATCCCCAACCACACCTCTTCCACAACCGACGCAAGTGACAGACCCTGTCCTCACTCCCTACCTCTCCTCTTCACACAGAGAGTTAGTGACCCTGTCCTCATTCCCTACCTCTCCTCTTCCACACAGAGAGTGAGACCCTGTCCTCATTCCCTCCCTCTCCTCTTCCACACAGAGAGTGAGACCCTGCCCTCAATCCCTACCTCTCCTCTTCCACACAGAGAGTGAGAGACCCTGTCCTCATTCCCTACCTCTCCTCTTCCACACAGAGAGTGAGACCCTGTCCTCATTCCCTACCTCTCCTCTTGACACAGGGAGTGAGAGACCCTGTCCTCACTCCCAACCTCTCCTCTTGACACAGAGAGTGAGAGACCCTGTCCTCATTCCCTACCCCTCCTCTTCCACTCACCCCAAGAGTGAGAGACCCTGTCCTGATTCCCTGCCTCTCCTCTTCCAGACACCCCGAGAATGAGAGACCCTGTCCTCACTCCCAACCTCTCCTCTTCACACAGAGAGTGAGAGACACTGTCCTCATTCCCTACCTCTCCTCTTCCACACAGAGAGTGAGAGACCCTGTCCTCAATCCCTACCTCTCCTCTTCCACAGAGAGAGTGAGATCCTGTCCTCACTCCCTACCTCTCCACTTCCACAAAGAGAGTGAGAGACCCTGTCCTCACTCCCTACCTCTCCTCTTGACACAGAGAGTGAGAGACCCTGTCCTCATTCCCTACATCTTCTCTTCCACACAGAGAGTGAGAGACCCTGTCCTCATTCCCTACCTCTCCTCTTCCACATAGAGTGAGAGACCCTGTCCTCATTCCCTACCTCTCCTCTTCCACACAGAGAGTGAGACCCTGTCCTCATTCCCTTCCTCTCCTCTTCACACAGAGAGTGAGAGAAACTGTCCTCATTCCCTACCACTCCTCTTCACACTCCCCGAGAGTGAGACGCTGTCCTCATTCCCTACCTCTCCTCTTCACACAGAGTGTGAGAGTCCCTGTCCTCATTCCCTACTTCTCCTCTTCACACAGAGAGTGAGAGACCCTGTCCTCATTCCCTACCTCTCCTCTTCCACACAGAGAGTGAGAGACCCTGTCCTCACTCCCTACCTCTCCTCTTCACACAGAGAGTGAGAGACCCTGTCCTCATTCCCTACCTCTCCTCTTCCACACAGAGAGTGAGACCCTGCTCTCAATCCCTACCTCTCCTCTTCCACACAGAGAGTGAGAGACCCTGTCCTCATTCCCTACCTCTACTCTTCCACACAGAGAGTGAGACCCTGTCCTCACTCCCAACCTCTGCTCATGACACAGAGAGTGAGAGACCCTGTCCTGATTCCCTACCTCTCCTCTTCCACTCACCCCAAGAGTGAGAGACCCTGTCCTGATTCCCTACCTCTCCTCTTCCACACACCCCGAGAATGAGAGACCCTGTCCTCACTCCCGACCTCTCCTCTTCACACAGAGAGTGAGAGACCCTGTGATCATTCCCTACCTCTCCTCTTCCACACAGAGAGTGAGAGACCCTGTCCTACATCCCTATCTCTCCTCTTCCACACAGAGAGTGAGACCCTGTCCTCACTCCCTACCTCTCCACTTCAACACAGAGAGTGAGAGACCCTGTCCTCACTCCCTACCTCTCCTCTTGACACAGAGAGTGAGAGACCCTGTCCTCATTCCCTACATCTCCTCTTCCAGGCAGAGAGTGAGAGACCCTGTCCTCATTCCCTACCTCTCCTCTTCCACACAGAGAGTGAGACCCTGCCCTCAATCACTACCTCTCCTCTTCCACAGAGAGAGTGAGACCCTGCCCTCAATCCCTACCTCTCCTCTTCCACACAGAGAGTGAGAGACCCTGTCCTCATTCCCTACCTCTGCTCTTCCACACAGAGAGTGAGACCCTGTCCTCATTCTCTACCTCTCCTCTTGAAACAGAGAGTGAGAGACCCTGTCCGCACTCCCTACCTCTCCTCTTGACACAGAGAGTGAGAGATCCTGTCCTCATTCCCTACCTCTCCTCTTCCACTCACCCCAAGAGTGAGAGACCCGGTCCTGATTCCCTACCTCTCCTCTTCCAGACACCCCGAGAATGAGTGACCCTTTCATCACTCCCTACCTCTCCTCTTCACACAGAGAGTGAGAGACCCTGTCCTCATTCCCTACCTCTCCTCTTCACACACCCCGAGAGTGAGTCCCTGTCCTCATTCCCTACCTCTCCTCTTCCACATAGAGTGAGAGACCCTGTCCTCATTCCCTACCTCTCCTCTTCCACACAGAGAGTGAGACCCTGTCCTCATTCCCTACCTCTCCTCTTCACACAGAGAGTGAGAGAAACTGTCCTCATTCCCTACCACTCCTCTTCACACTCCCCGAGATTGAGACGCTGTCCTCATTCCCTACCTCTCCTCTTCACACAGAGAGTGAGAGTCCCTGTCCTCATTCCCTACTTCTCCTCTTCACACAGAGAGTGAGAGACCCTGTCCTCATTCCCTACCTCTCCTCTTCCACGCAGAGAGTGAGACCCTGCTCTCAATCCCTACCTCTCCTCTTCCACACAGAGAGTGAGAGACCCTGTCCTCATTCCCTACCTCTCCTCTTCCAAACAGAGAGTGAGACCCTGTCCTCATTCCCAACCACTCCTCTTCCACACAGAGAGTGAGACCCTGTCCTCATTCCCTACCTCTCCTCTTCCACATAGAGTGAGAGACCCTGTCCTCAATCCCTACCTCTCCTCTTCAACACAGAGAGTGTGAGACCCTGTCCTCATTCCCTACCTCTCCACTTCACACAGAGAGTGAGAGACCTAGTCCTCATTCCCTACATCTCCTCTTCCACATAGAGAGTGAGAGACCCTGTCCTCATTCCCTACCTCTCCTCTTCCATACAGAGAGTGAGACCCTGTCCTCACTCCCTACCACTCCTCTTCACACAGGGAGTGAGTGACCCTCTCCTAATAGCCTATCTCTCCACTGCCACACACACCGAGGTTGAGAGACACTGTCCTCATTCCCTACCTCTCCTCTTCCACAGAGAGAGTGAGAGATCCTGACCTCATTCCCTACCTCTCCTCTTCCACAACCGACGAGAGTGAGAGACCCTGTCCTCACACCCTACCTCTCCTCTTCACACAGAGAGTGAGAGACACTGTCCTCACTCCCTACCATTCGTCTTCTACACAACCCGAGAGTGAGAGACCCTGTCCTCACTCCGTACCTCTCCTCTTCACACAGAGAGTGAGAGACCCTGTCCTCATACCCTACCTCTCCACTGCCACACACACCGAGACTGAGAGACCCTGTCCTCATCCCCAACCACACCTCTTCCACAACCGACGCGAGTGACAGACCCTGTCCTCACTCCCTACCTCTCCTCTTCACACAGAGAGTTAGTGACCCTGTCCTCATTCCCTACCTCTCCTCTTCCACACAGAGAGTGAGACCCTGTCCTCATTCCCTCCCTCTCCTCTTCCACACAGAGAGTGAGAGACCCTGTTCTCATTCCCTACCTCTCCTCTTCCACATTGAGAGTGAGAGACCCTGTCATCATTCCCTACCTCTCCTCTTCCACATTGAGAGTGAGAGACCCTGTCCTCATTCCCTACCCCTCATCTTCCACACAGATAGTGACAGACCCTGTCCTCACTCCCTACCTCTCCTCTTGACAGAGAGTGAGAGACCCTGTCCTCACTCCCTACCTCTCCTCTTCCACACAGAGAGCCAGAGACCCTGTCCTCATTCCCTACCTCTCCTCTTCACACAGAGAGTGAGAGACCCTGTCATCATTCCCTACCTCTCCTCGTCACACAGAGAGTGACAGACCCTGTCATCATTCCCTACCTCTCCTCCTCCACACAGAGAGTGAGAGACCCTGTCCTCACACCCTACCTCTCCTCTTCACACAGAGAGTGAGAGACCCTGTCCTCATTCCCTACCTCTCCTCTTCCACACAGAGAGTGAGACCCTGCCCTCAATCCCTACCTCTCCTCTTCCACACAGAGAGTGAGAGACCCTGTCCTCATTCCCTACCTCTCCTCTTCCACACAGAGAGTGAGACCCTGTCCTCATTCCCTACCTCTCCTCTTGACACAGGGAGTGAGAGACCCTGTCCTCACTCCCAACCTCTCCTCTTGACACAGAGAGTGAGAGACCCTGTCCTCATTCCCTACCCCTCCTCTTCACTCACCCCAAGAGTGAGAGACCCTGTCCTGATTCCCTGCCTCTCCTCTTCCAGACACCCCGAGAATGAGAGACCCTGTCCTCACTCCCAACCTCTCCTCTTCACACAGAGAGTGAGAGACACTGTCCTCATTCCCTACCTCTCCTCTTCCACACAGAGAGTGAGAGACCCTGTCCTCAATCCCTACCTCTCCTCTTCCACAGAGAGAGTGAGATCCTGTCCTCACTCCCTACCTCTCCACTTCCACAAAGAGAGTGAGAGACCCTGTCCTCACTCCCTACCTCTCCTCTTGACACAGAGAGTGAGAGACCCTGTCCTCATTCCCTGCCTCTCCTCTTGACACAGAGAGTGAGAGACCCAGTCCTCATTCCCTACATCTTCTCTTCCACACAGAGAGTGAGAGACCCTGTCCTCATTCCCTACCTCTCCTCTTCCACATAGAGTGAGAGACCCTGTCCTCATTCCCTACCTCTCCTCTTCCACACAGAGAGTGAGACCCTGTCCTCATTCCCTTCCTCTCCTCTTCACACAGAGAGTGAGAGAAACTGTCCTCATTCCCTACCACTCCTCTTCACACTCCCCGAGAGTGAGACGCTGTCCTCATTCCCTACCTCTCCTCTTCACACAGAGTGTGAGAGTCCCTGTCCTCATTCCCTACTTCTCCTCTTCACACAGAGAGTGAGAGACCCTGTCCTCATTCCCTACCTCTCCTCTTCCACACAGAGAGTGAGAGACCCTGTCCTCACTCCCTACCTCTCCTCTTCACACAGAGAGTGAGAGACCCTGTCCTCATTCCCTACCTCTCCTCTTCCACACAGAGAGTGAGACCCTGCTCTCAATCCCTACCTCTCCTCTTCCACACAGAGAGTGAGAGACCCTGTCCTCATTCCCTACCTCTACTCTTCCACACAGAGAGTGAGACCCTGTCCTCACTCCCAACCTCTGCTCATGACACAGAGAGTGAGAGACCCTGTCCTGATTCCCTACCTCTCCTCTTCCACTCACCCCAAGAGTGAGAGACCCTGTCCTGATTCCCTACCTCTCCTCTTCCACACACCCCGAGAATGAGAGACCCTGTCCTCACTCCCGACCTCTCCTCTTCACACAGAGAGTGAGAGACCCTGTGCTCATTCCCTACCTCTCCTCTTCCACACAGAGAGTGAGAGACCCTGTCCTACATCCCTATCTCTCCTCTTCCACACAGAGAGTGAGACCCTGTCCTCACTCCCTACCTCTCCACTTCAACACAGAGAGTGAGAGACCCTGTCCTCACTCCCTACCTCTCCTCTTGACACAGAGAGTGAGAGACCCTGTCCTCATTCCCTACATCTCCTCTTCCAGGCAGAGAGTGAGAGACCCTGTCCTCATTCCCTACCTCTCCTCTTCCACACAGAGAGTGAGACCCTGCCCTCAATCACTACCTCTCCTCTTCCACAGATTGAGTGAGACCCTGCCCTCAATCCCTACCTCTCCTCTTCCACACAGAGAGTGAGAGACCCTGTCCTCATTCCCTACCTCTGCTCTTCCACACAGAGAGTGAGACCCTGTCCTCATTCTCTACCTCTCCTCTTGAAACAGAGAGTGAGAGACCCTGTCCGCACTCCCTACCTCTCCTCTTGACACAGAGAGTGAGAGATCCTGTCCTCATTCCCTACCTCTCCTCTTCCACTCACCCCAAGAGTGAGAGACCCGGTCCTGATTCCCTACCTCTCCTCTTCCAGACACCCCGAGAATGAGTGACCCTTTCATCACTCCCTACCTCTCCTCTTCACACAGAGAGTGAGAGACCCTGTCCTCATTCCCTACCTCTCCTCTTCACACACCCCGAGAGTGAGTCCCTGTCCTCATTCCCTACCTCTCCTCTTCCACACAGAGAGTGAGAGACCCTGTCCTCATTCCCTACCTCTCGTCTTCACACACCCCTAGAGTGAGACACTGTCCTCATTCCCTACCTCTCCTCTTCCACACAGAGAGTCAGAGACCCTGTCCTATTCCCTACCTCTCCTGTTCACACACCCCGAGAGTGAGACCCTGTCCTCACTCCCTACCTCTCCTCTCCCACACAGAGAGTGAGAGACCCTGTCCTCATTCCCTATCTCTCCTCTCCACACACACCGAGAGTGAGACCCTGTCCTCATTCCCTACCTCTCCTCTTCCACACAGAGAGTGAGAGACCCTGTCCTCATTCCCTACCTCTCCTCTTCCACACAGAGAGTGAGAGACCCTGTCCTCATTCCCTACCTCTCCTCTTCCACATTGAGAGTGAGAAACCCTGTCCTCATTCCCTACCTCTCCTCTTCCACACAGATAGTGAGACACCCTGTCCTCACTCCCTACCTCTCCTCTTCCACAACCGACGAGAGTGAGAGACCCTGTCCTCATTCCCTACCTCTCCTCTTCCAGACACCCCGAGAATGAGAGACCATGTCCTCACTCCCTACCTCACCTCTTCACACAGAGAGTGAGAGACTCTGTCCTGATTCCCTACCTCTCCTCTTCCAGACATCCCGAGAATGAGAGAGCCTGTCCTCACACACTACCTCTCCTCTTCACACAGAGAGTGAGAGACCCTGTCCTCGCTCCCTACCATTCGTCTTCTACACACCCCGAGAGTGAGAGACCCTGTCCTCAATCCCTACCTCTGCTCTTCCACAACCGTTGAGAGTGAGAGACCCTGTCCTCACGCCCTACCTCTCCTCTCCGACACAGAGAGTGAGATACCCTGTCCTCATTCCCTACCTCACCTCTTCCACAACCGACGAGAGTGAGAGACCCTGTCCTCATTCCCTACCTCTCCTCTTCCACACAGAGAGTGAGAGACCCTGTCCTCACTCCCTACCTCTCCTCTTCACAGAGAGAGTGAGACCCTGTCCTCACTCCCTACCTCTCCTCTTCCACACAGAGAGTGAGAGACCCTGTCCTCATTCCCTACATCTCCTCTTCACACACCCCGAGAGTGAGACCCTGTCCTCATTCCCTACCTCTCCTCTTGCACACAGAGAGTGAGAGATCCTGTCCTCATTCCCTACCTCTCCTCTTCACACACCCCGAGAGTGAGACCCTGTCCTCATTCCCTACCTCTCCTCTTCCACACAGAGAGTCAGAGACCCTGTCCTATTCCCTACCTGTCCTGTTCACACACCCCGAGAGTGAGACCCTGTCCTCACTCCCTACCTCTCCTCTCCCACACAGAGAGTGAGAGACCCTGTCCTCATTCCCTATCTCTCCTCTTCCACACAGAGAGTGAGAAACCCTGTCCTCATTCCCTACCTCTCCTCTTCCACATAGAGAGTGAGAGACCCTGTCCTCATTCCCTACCTATCCTCTTCCACATTGAGAGTGAGAGACCCTGTCCTCATTCCCTACCTCTCCTCTTCCACACAGATAGTGAGAGACCCTGTCCTCACTCCCTACCTCTCCTCTTCCACAACCGACGAGAGTGAGAGACGCTGTCCTCATTCCCTAACTCTCCTCTTCCAGACACCCCGAGAATGAGAGACCCTGTCCTCACTCCCTGCCTCTCCTCTTCACACAGAGAGTGAGAGACACTGTCCTGATTCCGTACCTCTCCTCTTCCAGACACCCCGAGAATGAGAGAGCCTGTCCTCACTCCCTCCCTCTCCTCTTCACACATAGAGTGAGAGACCCTGTCCTCATTCATTACCTCTCCTCTTCCACACAGAGAGTGAGACCCTGCCCTCAATCACTACCTCTCCTCTTCCACAGAGAGAGTGAGACCCTGCCCTCAATCCCTACCTCTCCTCTTCCACACAGAGAGTGACAGACCCTGTCCTCATTCCCTACCTCTCCTCTTCCACATAGAGAGTGAGACCCTGTCCTCATTCTCTGCCTCTCCTCTTGAAACATAGAGTGTGAGACCCTGTCCGCACTCCCTACCTCTCCTCTTGACACAGAGAGTGAGAGATCCTGTCCTCATTCCCTACCGCTCCTCTTCCACTCACCCCAAGAGTGAGAGACCCGGTCCTGATTCCCTACCTCTCCTCTTCCAGACACCACGAGAATGAGAGACCCTTTCCTCACTCCCTACCTCTCCTCATCAGACAGAGAGTGAGAGACCCTGTCCTCATTCCCTACCTCTCCTCTTCACACACCCCGGGAGTGAGTCCCTGTCCTCATTCCCTACCTCTCCTCTTCCACACAGAGAGTGAGAAACACTGTCCTCACTCCCTACCTCTCCTCTTCACACAGAGAGTGAGAGACCCTGTCCTCATTCCCTACCTCTCCTCTTCCACACAGAGAGTGAGACCCTGCCCTCAGTCCCTACCTCTCCTCTTCCACACAGAGAGTGAGAGACCCTGTCCTCATTCCCTACCTCTCCTCTTCCACACAGAGAGTGAGACCCTGTCCTCATTCCCTACCTCTCCTCTTGACACAGGGAGTGAGAGACCCTGTCCTCACTCCCAACCTCTCCTCTTGACACAGAGAGTGAGAGACCCTGTCCTCATTCGCTACCCCTCCTCTTCCACTCACCCCAAGAGTGAGAGACCCTGTCCTGATTCCCTGCCTCTCCTCTTCCAGACACCCCGAGAATGAGAGACCCTGTCCTCACTCCCAACCTCTCCTCTTCACACATAGAGTGAGAGACACTGTCCTAATTCCCTACCTCTCCTCTTCCACACAGAGAGTGAGAGACCCTGTCCTCAATCCCTACCTCTCCTCTTCCACAGAGAGAGTGAGATCCTGTCCTCACTCCCTACCTCTCCACTTCCACACAGAGAGTGAGAGACCCTGTCCTCACTCCTTACTTCTCCTCTTGACACAGAGAGTGAGAGACCCTGTCCTCATTCCCTGCCTCTCCTCTTGACACAGAGAGTGAGAGACCCAGTCCTCATTCCCTACATCTTCTCTTCCACACAGAGAGTGAGAGACCCTGTCCTCATTCCCTACCTCTCCTCTTCCACATAGAGTGAGAGACCCTGTCCTCATTCCCTACCTCTCCTCTTCACACAGAGAGTGAGAGAAACTGTCCTCATTCCCTACCACTCCTCTTCACACTCCCCGAGAGTGAGACGCTGTCCTCATTCCCTACCTCTCCTCTTCACACAGAGAGTGAGAGTCCCTGTCCTCATTCCCTACTTCTCCTCTTCACACAGAGAGTGAGAGACCCTGTCCTCATTCCCTACCTCTCCTCTTCCACGCAGAGAGTGAGACCCTGCTCTCAATCCCTACCTCTCCTCTTCCACACAGAGAGTGAGAGACCCTGTCCTCATTCCCTACCTCTCCTCTTCCAAACAGAGAGTGAGACCCTGTCCTCATTCCCAACCACTCCTCTTCCACACAGAGAGTGAGACCCTGTCCTCATTCCCTACCTCTCCTCTTCCACATAGAGTGAGAGACCCTGTCCTCAATCCCTACCTCTCCTCTTCAACACAGAGAGTGAGAGACCCTGTCCTCATTCCCTACCTCTCCCTTTCACACAATGAGAGACCCTGTCCTCATTCCCTAACTCTCCTCTTCACACAGAGTGAGACCCTGTCCTCACTCTCTACCTCTCCTTTTCACACAGAGAGTGTGAGACCATCTCCTCATTTCCTACCTCTCCCCTTCACTCAGAGAGTGAGAGAACCTGTCCTCATTCCCTACCTCTCCTCTTCACACAGAGATTGAGTGACACTGTCCTCATTCCCTACCTCTCCTCTTCCACACAGAGAGTGAGACCCTGTCCTCACTCCCTACCTCTCCTCTTCACACAGAGAGTGAGAGACCCTGTCCTCATTCCCTACCTCTCCTCTTCAAACAGAGAGTGTGAGACCCTGTCCTCATTCCCTACCTCTCCACTTCACACAGAGAGTGAGAGACCTAGTCCTCATTCCCTACATCTCCTCTTCCACATAGAGAGTGAGAGACCCTGTCCTCATTCCCTACCTCTCCTCTTCCATACAGAGAGTGAGACCCTGTCCTCACTCCCTACCACTCCTCTTCACACAGGGAGTGAGTGACCCTCTCCTAATAGCCTATCTCTCCACTGCCACACACACCGAGGTTGAGAGACACTGTCCTCATTCCCTACCTCTCCTCTTCCACAGAGAGAGTGAGAGATCCTGACCTCATTCCCTACCTCTCCTCTTCCACAACCGACGAGAGTGACAGACCCTGTCCTCACACCCTACCTCTCCTCTTCACACAGAGAGTGAGAGACACTGTCCTCACTCCCTACCATTCGTCTTCTACACACCCCGAGAGTGAGAGACCCTGTCCTCACTCCGTACCTCTCCTCTTCACACAGAGAGTGAGAGACCCTGTCCTCATACCCTACCTCTCCACTGCCACACACACCGAGACTGAGAGACCCTGTCCTCATCCCCAACCTCACCTCTTCCACAACCGACGCGAGTGACAGACCCTGTCCTCACTCCCTACCTCTCCTCTTCACACAGAGAGTTAGTGACTCTGTCCTCATTCCCTACCTCTCCTCTTCCACACAGAGAGTGAGACCCTGTCCTCATTCCCTCCCTCTCCTCTTCCACACAGAGAGTGAGAGACCCTGTTCTCATTCCCTACCTCTCCTCTTCCACATTGAGAGTGAGAGACCCTGTCATCATTCCCTACCTCTCCTCTTCCACATTGAGAGTGAGAGACCCTGTCCTCATTCCCTACCCCTCATCTTCCACACAGATAGTGACAGACCCTGTCCTCACTCCCTACCTCTCCTCTTGACACAGAGAGTGAGAGACCCTGTCCTCACTCCCTACCTCTCCTCTTCCACACAGAGAGCCAGAGACCCTGTCCTCATTCCCTACCTCTCCTCTTCACACAGAGAGTGAGAGACCTTGTCATCATTCCCTACCTCTCCTCGTCACACAGAGAGTGACAGACCCTGTCATCATTCCCTACCTCTCCTCCTCCACACAGAGAGTGAGAGACCCTGTCCTCACACCCTACCTCTCCTCTTCACACAGAGAGTGAGAGACCCTGTCCTCATTCCCTACCTCTCCGCTTCCACACAGAGAGTGAGACCCTGCCCTCAATCCCTACCTCTCCTCTTCCACACAGAGAGTGAGAGACCCTGTCCTCATTCCCTACCTCTCCTCTTCCACACAGAGAGTGAGACCCTGTCCTCATTCCCTACCTCTCCTCTTGACACAGGGAGTGAGAGACCCTGTCCTCACTCCCAACCTCTCCTCTTGACACAGAGAGTGAGAGACACTGTCCTCATTCCCTACCCCTCCTCTTCCACTCACCCCAAGAGTGAGAGACCCTGTCCTGATTCCCTGCCTCTCCTCTTCCAGACACCCCGAGAATGAGAGACCCTGTCCTCACTCCCAACCTCTCCTCTTCACACAGAGAGTGAGAGACACTGTCCTCATTCCCTACCTCTCCTCTTCCACACAGAGAGTGAGAGACCCTGTCCTCAATCCCTACCTCTCCTCTTCCACAGAGAGAGTGAGATCCTGTCCTCACTCCCTACCTCTCCACTTCCACAAAGAGAGTGAGAGACCCTGTCCTCACTCCCTACATCTCCTCTTGACACAGAGAGTGAGAGACCCTGTCCTCATTCCCTGCCTATCCTCTTGACACAGAGAGTGAGAGACCCAGTCCTCATTCCCTACATCTTCTCTTCCACACAGAGAGTGAGAGACCCTGTCCTCATTCCCTACCTCTCCTCTTCCACATAGAGTGAGAGACCCTGTCCTCATTCCCTACCTCTCCTCTTCCACACAGAGAGTGAGACCCTGTCCTCATTCCCTTCCTCTCCTCTTCACACAGAGAGTGAGAGAAACTGTCCTCATTCCCTACCACTCCTCTTCACACTCCCCGAGAGTGAGACGCTGTCCTCATTCCCTACCTCTCCTCTTCACACAGAGTGTGAGAGTCCCTGTCCTCATTCCCTACTTCTCCTCTTCACACAGAGAGTGAGAGACCCTGTCCTCATTCCCTACCTCTCCTCTTCCACACAGAGAGTGAGAGACCCTGTCCTCACTCCCTACCTCTCCTCTTCACACAGAGAGTGAGAGACCCTGTCCTCATTCCCTACCTCTCCTCTTCCACACAGAGAGTGAGACCCTGCTCTCAATCCCTACCTCTCCTCTTCCACACAGAGAGTGAGAGACCCTGTCCTCATTCCCTACCTCTACTCTTCCACACATAGAGTGAGACCCTGTCCTCACTCCCAACCTCTGCTCATGACACAGAGAGTGAGAGACCCTGTCCTGATTCCCTACCTCTCCTCTTCCACTCACCCCAAGAGTGAGAGACCCTGTCCTGATTCCCTACCTCTCCTCTTCCACACACCCCGAGAATGAGAGACCCTGTCCTCACTCCCGACCTCTCCTCTTCACACAGAGAGTGAGAGACCCTGTGCTCATTCCCTACCTCTCCTCTTCCACACAGAGAGTGAGAGACCCTGTCCTACATCCCTATCTCTCCTCTTCCACACAGAGAGTGAGACCCTGTCCTCACTCCCTACCTCTCCACTTCAACACAGAGAGTGAGAGACCCTGTCCTCACTCCCTACCTCTCCTCTTGACACAGAGAGTGAGAGACCCTGTCCTCATTCCCTACATCTCCTCTTCCAGGCAGAGAGTGAGAGACCCTGTCCTCATTCCCTACCTCTCCTCTTCCACACAGAGAGTGAGACCCTGCCCTCAATCACTACCTCTCCTCTTCCACAGAGAGAGTGAGACCCTGCCCTCAATCCCTACCTCTCCTCTTCCACACAGAGAGTGAGAGACCCTGTCCTCATTCCCTACCTCTGCTCTTCCACACAGAGAGTGAGACCCTGTCCTCATTCTCTACCTCTCCTCTTGAAACAGAGAGTGAGAGACCCTGTCCGCACTCCCTACCTCTCCTCTTGACACAGAGAGTGAGAGATCCTGTCCTCATTCCCTACCTCTCCTCTTCCACTCACCCCAAGAGTGAGAGACCCGGTCCTGATTCCCTACCTCTCCTCTTCCAGACACCCCGAGAATGAGTGACCCTTTCATCACTCCCTACCTCTCCTCTTCACACAGAGAGTGAGAGACCCTGTCCTCATTCCCTACCTCTCCTCTTCACACACCCCGAGAGTGAGTCCCTGTCCTCATTCCCTACCTCTCCTCTTCCACACAGAGAGTGAGAGACCCTGTCCTCATTCCCTACCTCTCGTCTTCACACACCCCTAGAGTGAGACACTGTCCTCATTCCCTACCTCTCCTCTTCCACACAGAGAGTCAGAGACCCTGTCCTATTCCCTACCTCTCCTGTTCACACACCCCGAGAGTGAGACCCTGTCCTCACTCCCTACCTCTCCTCTCCCACACAGAGAGTGAGAGACCCTGTCCTCATTCCCTATCTCTCCTCTCCACACACACCGAGAGTGAGACCCTGTCCTCATTCCCTACCTCTCCTCTTCCACACAGAGAGTGAGAGACCCTGTCCTCATTCCCTACCTCTCCTCTTCCACACAGAGAGTGAGAGACCCTGTCCTCATTCCCTACCTCTCCTCTTCCACATTGAGAGTGAGAGACCCTGTCCTCATTCCCTACCTCTCCTCTTCCACACAGATAGTGAGACACCCTGTCCTCACTCCCTACCTCTCCTCTTCCACAACCGACGAGAGTGAGAGACCCTGTCCTCATTCCCTACCTCTCCTCTTCCAGACACCCCGAGAATGAGAGACCATGTCCTCACTCCCTACCTCACCTCTTCACACAGAGAGTGAGAGACTCTGTCCTGATTCCCTACCTCTCCTCTTCCAGACATCCCGAGAATGAGAGAGCCTGTCCTCACACACTACCTCTCCTCTTCACACAGAGAGTGAGAGACCCTGTCCTCGCTCCCTACCATTCGTCTTCTACACACCCCGAGAGTGAGAGACCCTGTCCTCAATCCCTACCTCTCCTCTTCCACAACCGTTGAGAGTGAGAGACCCTGTCCTCACTCCCTGCCTCTCCTCTTCACACAGAGAGTGAGAGACACTGTCCTGATTCCCTACCTCTCCTCTTCCAGACACCCCGAGAATGAGAGAGCCTGTCCTCACTCCCTACCTCTCCTCTTCACACATAGAGTGAGAGACCCTGTCCTCATTCATTACCTCTCCTCTTCCACACAGAGAGTGAGACCCTGCCCTCAATCACTACCTCTCCTCTTCCACAGAGAGAGTGAGACCCTGCCCTCAATCCCTACCTCTCCTCTTCCACACAGAGAGTGACAGACCCTGTCCTCATTCCCTACCTCTCCTCTTCCACATAGAGAGTGAGACCCTGTCCTCATTCTCTGCCTCTCCTCTTGAAACATAGAGTGTGAGACCCTGTCCGCACTCCCTACCTCTCCTCTTGACACAGAGAGTGAGAGATCCTGTCCTCATTCCCTACCGCTCCTCTTCCACTCACCCCAAGAGTGAGAGACCCGGTCCTGATTCCCTACCTCTCCTCTTCCAGACACCCCGAGAATGAGAGACCCTTTCCTCACTCCCTATCTCTCCTCATCAGACAGAGAGTGAGAGACCCTGTCCTCATTCCCTACCTCTCCTCTTCACACACCCCGAGAGTGAGTCCCTGTCCTCATTCCCTACCTCTCCTCTTCCACACAGAGAGTGAGAAACACTGTCCTCACTCCCTAACTCTCCTCTTCACACAGAGAGTGAGAGACCCTGTCCTCATTCCCTACCTCTCCGCTTCCACACAGAGAGTGAGACCCTGCCCTCAGTCCCTACCTCTCCTCTTCCACACAGAGAGTGAGAGACCCTGTCCTCATTCCCTACCTCTCCTCTTCCACACAGAGAGTGAGACCCTGTCCTCATTCCCTACCTCTCCTCTTGACACAGGGAGTGAGAGACCCTGTCCTCACTCCCAACCTCTCCTCTTGACACAGAGAGTGAGAGACCCTGTCCTCATTCGCTACCCCTCCTCTTCCACTCACCCCAAGAGTGAGAGACCCTGTCCTGATTCCCTGCCTCTCCTCTTCCAGACACCCCGAGAATGAGAGACCCTGTCCTCACTCCCAACCTCTCCTCTTCACACATAGAGTGAGAGACACTGTCCTAATTCCCTACCTCTCCTCTTCCACACAGAGAGTGAGAGACCCTGTCCTCAATCCCTACCTCTCCTCTTCCACAGAGAGAGTGAGATCCTGTCCTCACTCCCTACCTCTCCACTTCCACACAGAGAGTGAGAGACCCTGTCCTCACTCCTTACTTCTCCTCTTGACACAGAGAGTGAGAGACGCTGTCCTCATTCCCTGCCTCTCCTCTTGACACAGAGAGTGAGAGACCCAGTCCTCATTCCCTACATCTTCTCTTCCACACAGAGAGTGAGAGACCCTGTCCTCATTCCCTACCTCTCCTCTTCCACATAGAGTGAGAGACCCTGTCCTCATTCCCTACCTCTCCTCTTCACACAGAGAGTGAGAGAAACTGTCCTCATTCCCTACCACTCCTCTTCACACTCCCCGAGAGTGAGACGCTGTCCTCATTCCCTACCTCTCCTCTTCACACAGAGAGTGAGAGTCCCTGTCCTCATTCCCTACTTCTCCTCTTCACACAGAGAGTGAGAGACCCTGTCCTCATTCCCTACCTCTCCTCTTCCACTCAGAGAGTGAGAGACCCTGTCCTCACTCCCTACCTCTCCTCTTCACACAGAGAGTGAGAGACCCTGTCCTCATTCCCTACCTTTCCTCTTCCACACAGAGAGTGAGACCCTGCTCTCAATCCCTACCTCTCCTCTTCCACACAGAGAGTGAGAGACCCTGTCTTCATTCCCTACCTCTCCTCTTCCACACAGAGAGTGAGACCCTGTCCTCACTCCCAACCTCTGCTCATGACACAGAGAGTGAGAGACCCTGTCCTGATTCCCTACCTCTCCTCTTCCACACACCCCGAGAATGAGAGACCCTATCCTCACTCCCGACCTCTCCTCTTCACACAGAGAGTGAGAGACCCTGTGCTCATTCCCTACTTCTCCTCTACCACACAGAGAGTGAGAGACCCTGTCCTCATTCCTTACCTCTCCTCTTCCACACAGAGAGTGAGAGACCCTGTCCTCATTCCCTACCTCTCCTCTTCCACAACCGACGAGAGTGAGAGACCCTGTCCTCACTCCCTACCTCTCCTCTTCACACAGAGATAGAGAGACCCTGTCCTTATTCCCTACCTCTCCTCTTCCTCAGCCGACGAGAGTGAGAGACCCTGTCCTCATACCCTACCTCTCCACTGCCACACACACCAAGACTCAGAACCCTGTCCTCATTCCCTACCTCTCCTCTTCCACACAGAGAGTGAGAGACCCTGTCTTCATTCCCTACCTCTCCTCTTCCACACAGAGAGTGAGAGACCCTGTCCTCAATCCCTACCACTCCTCTTCCACACAGAGAGTGAGAGACCCTTTCCTCATTCCCTACCTCTCCTCTTCCACACAGAGAGTGAGAGATTCTGTCCTCATTCCCTACCTCTCCTGTTGACACAGAGAGTGAGAGACCCTGTCCTCACTCCCAACCTCTCCTCATGACACAGAGAGTGAGAGACCCTGTCCTCATTCCCTACCTCTCCTCTTCCACTCACCCCAAGAGTGAGAGACCCTGTCCTGATTCCCTACCTCTCCTCTTCACACATAGAGTGAGAGACCCTGTCCTCATTCCCTACCTCTCCACTTCCACACAGAGAGTGAGAGACCCTGTCCTCACTCCCTAGCTCTCCTCTTGACACAGAGAGTGAGAGACCCTGTCCTCATTCCCTACCTCTCCTCTTGACACAGAGAGTGAGAGACCCTGTCCGCATTCCCTACCTCTCCTCTTCACACACCCCGAGAGTGAGACCCTGTCCTCATTCCCTACTTCTCCTCTTCCACATAGAGTGAGAGGCCCTGTCCTCATTCAGTACCTCTCCTCTTCACACAGAGAGTGAGAGACCCTGTCCTCATTCCCTAGCTCTCCTCTTCACACAGAGATTGAGTGACCCTGTCCTCATTCCCTACCTCTCCTCTTCCACACAGAGAGTGAGAGACCCTGTCCTCATTCCCTACCTCTCCTCTTCTACACAGAGAGTGAGAGACCCTGCCCTCATTCCCTACCTCTCCTCTTCACACAGAGATTGAGTGACCCTGTCCTCACTCACTACCTCTCCTCTTCCACAAAGAGAGTGAGAGACCCTGTCCTCATTCCCTACCTCTCCTCTTCACACAGAGAGTGAGAGACCCTGTCCTCATTCCCTACCTCTCCTCTTCCATACAGAGAGTGAGACCCTGTCCTCACTCCCTACCTCTCCTCTTCACACAGAGAGTGAGTGTCCCTCTCCTAATACCCTACCTCTCCACTGCCACACACACCGAGGTTGAGAGACCCTGTCCTCACTCCCTACCTCTCCTCTTCCACACAGAGAGTGAGAGACCCTGTCCTCATTCCCTACCTCCCCTCTTCCACAACCGACGAGAGTGAGAGACCCTGTCCTTACTCCCTACCTCTCCTCTTCTCACAGAGAGTGAGAGACCCTGTCCTCACTCCCTACCATTCGTCTTCTACACACCCCGAGAGTGAGAGACCCTTTCCTCAATCCCTACCTCTCCTCTTCCACAACCGATGAGAGTGAGAGACCCTGTCCTCATTCCCTACCTCTCCTCTTCACACAGAGAGTGAGAGACCCTGTCCTCATTCCCTACCTCTCCTCTTCCATACAGAGAGTGAGACCCTGTCCTCACTCCCTACCTCTCCTCTTCACACAGAGAGTGAGTGTCCCTCTCCTAATACCCTACCTCTCCACTGCCACACACACCGAGGTTGAGAGACCCTGTCCTCACTCCCTACCTCTCCTCTTCCACACAGAGAGTGAGAGACCCTGTCCTCATTCCCTACCTCTCCTCTTCCACAACCGACGAGAGTGAGAGACCCTGTCCTTACTCCCTACCTCTCCTCTTCTCACAGAGAGTGAGAGACCCTGTCCTCACTCCCTACCATTCGTCTTCTACACACCCCGAGAGTGAGAGACCCTGTCCTCAATCCCTACCTCTCCTCTCCCACAACCGATGAGAGTGAGAGACCCTGTCCTCACTCCCTACCTCACCTCTTCACACAGAGTCTGAGAGACCCTGTCCTCATTCCCTACCTCTCCTCTTCCTCAACCGACGAGAGTGAGAGACCCTGTCCTCATACCCTACCTCTCCACTGCCACACACACCGAGACTGAGAGACCATGTCCTCATCCGCTACCTCACCACTTCCACAACCGACGAGTGTGAGAGACCCTGTCCTCATTCCCTCCCTCTCCACTTCCACACAGAGAGTGAGAGACCCTGTCCTCACTCCCTACCTCTCCTCTCCCACACAGAGAGTGAGAGACCCTGTCCTCATTCCCTACCTCTCCTCTTCCACACACCCCGAGAGTGAGACCCTGTCCTCATTCCCTACCACTTCTCTTCCACACAGATAGTGAGAGACCCTGTCCTCACTCCCTACTTCTCCTCTTCACACAGAGTGTGAGACCCTGTCCTCACTCCCTACCTCTCCTCTTCCACACAGAGAATGTGAGACCCTGTCCTCATTCCCTACCTGTCCTCTCCACACAGAGAGTGAGAGACCCTGTCCTCATTCCCTACCTCTCCTCTTCCACACCGAGAGTGAGAGACCCTGTCCTCATTCCCTACCTCTCCTCTTCCACATTGAGAGTGAGAGACCCTGTCCTCATTCCCTACCTCTCCTCATCCACAGAGAGAGTGAGAGACCCTGTCCTCATTTCCACCCTCTCCTCTTCCACACAGAGAGTGAGAGACCCTGCGCTCAATCCCGACCTCTCCTCTTCCACACAGAGAGTCAGAGACCCTGTCCTCATTCCCTACCTCTCCTCTTCACACAGAGAGTGAGACCCTGTCCTCATTCCCTACCTCTCCTCTTCCACACAGAGAGTGAGACCCTGCCCTCAATCCCTACCTCTCCACATCCACACAGAGAGTGAGACCCTGCCCTCAATCCCTACCTCTCTTCTTCCACACAGAGAGTGAGAGACACTGTCCTCATTCCCTATCTCTCCTCTTCAGCACAGAGAGTGAGACACTGTCCTCATTCTCTACCTCTCCTCTTGACACAGAGAGTGAGAGACCCTGTCCTCACACCCTACCTCTCCTCTTGACACAGAGAGTGAGAGACCCTGTCCTCATTCCCTACCTCTCCTCTTCCACTCACCCCAAGAGTGAGAGACGCTGCCCTGATTCCCTACCTCTCGTCTTCACACACCCCGAGAGTGAGACCCTGTCCTCATTCCCTACCTCTCTTATTCACACAGAGAGTGAAAGTCCCTGTCCTCACTCCCAACCTCTCCTCTTCCATACAGCGAGTGAGAGACCCTGTCCTCAATCCCTACCTCTCCTCTTCCACACAGAGAGTGAGACCCTGTCCTCACACCCAACCACTCCTCTTCCACAGAGAGAGTGAGCAACCCTGCCCTCACTCCCTACCTCTCCTCTTCCACACAGAGAGTGAGAGACCCTGTCCTGATTCCCTACCTCTCCACTTCCACACTGAGAGTGAGAGACCCTGTCCTCATTCCCTACCTCTCCTCTTGACACAGGGAGTGAGAGACGCTGTCCTCATTCCCTACCTCTCCTCTTCCACACAGAGAGTGTGACCCTGTCCTCATTCCCCACCTCTCCTCTTCCACATTGAGTGAGAGACCCTGTCCTCAATCCCTACCTCTCCTCTTCCACATTGAGAGTGAGAGACCCTGTCCTCATTCCCTACCTCTCCTTTTCACACAGAGAGTGAGAGACCCTGTCCTCATTCCCTACGTCTCCACTTCCGCACAGAGAGTGAGACCCTGACCTCAATCCCTACCTCTCCTCTTCCACACAGAGAGTGAGAGACCCTGTCCTCATTCCCTAACTCTCCTCTTCCACACAGAGAGTGAGACCCTGTCCTCATTCCCTACCTCTCCTCTTGACACAGAGAATGAGAGACCCTGTCCTCACACCCTACCTCTCCTC
Source organism: Cetorhinus maximus (assembly GCF_964194155.1). Classification (NCBI taxonomy): domain Eukaryota; kingdom Metazoa; phylum Chordata; class Chondrichthyes; order Lamniformes; family Cetorhinidae; genus Cetorhinus; species Cetorhinus maximus. The sequence goes on along the minus strand of NW_027598305.1, from coordinate 11,493 downwards.
TTGACACAGAGAGTGAGAGACCCTGTCCTCATTCCCTACCGCTCCTCTTCTACTCACCCCAAGAGTGAGAGACCCTGTCCTCATTCCCTACCTCTCCTCTTCACACACCCCGAGAGTGAGACCCTGTCCTCATTCCCTACCTCTCCACTTCCACACAGAGGGCGAGAGACCCTGTCCTCAATCCCTACCTCTCCTCTTCCACACAGAGAGTGAGACCCTGTCCTCACTCACTCCCTCTGCTTTTGACACAGAGAGTGAGAGACCGTGTCCTCATTCCCTACCTCTCCTCTTGACACAGAGAGTGAGAGACCCTGTCCTCATTCCCTACCTCTCCTCTTGACACAGAGAGTGAGAGACCCAGTCCTCATTCCCTACGTCTCCTCTTCACACAGAGAGTGAGAGACCCTGTCCTCAATCCCTACTTCTCCTCTTCCACACGGAGTGTGAGAGACCCTGTCCTCACTCCCCACCTCTCCTCTTCCACAAAGAGAGTGAGAGACCCTGTCCTCATTCCCTACCTCTCCTTTTCACACAGAGAGTGAGACACTGTCCTCATTCCCTACCTCTCCTCTTCGACACAGAGCGTGAGAGACCCTGTCCTCATTCCCTACCTCTCCTCTTCCACTCACCCCGAGAGTGTGAGACCCTGTCCTCATTCCCAACCTCTCCTCTTCCAGACAGAGTGTGAGAGACCCTGTCCTCACTCCCTACCTCTCCTCTTCACACAGAGATTGAGTGACCCTGACCTCATTCCCTACCTCTCCTCTTCCACACAGAGAGTGAGAGACCCTGTCCTCATTCCCTACCTCTCCTCTTCCACATAGAGAGTGAGAGACCCTGTCCTCACTCCCTACCTCTCCTTTTCCACAAAGAGAGTGAGAGACCCTGTCCTCATTCCCTACCTCTCCTCTTCCACACAGAGAGTGAGACCCAGTCCTCATTCCCTACTTCACCTCTTTCACTCACCCCGAGAGTGAGAGAGCCCTGTCCTGATTCACTACCTCTCCTCTTCCACACAGAGAGTGAGAGACCCTGTCCTCACTCCCTACCTCTCCTCTTACACACCCCGAGAGTGAGACCCTGTCATCATTCCCTACCTCTCCTTATCCACACAGAGATTGCGTGACACTGTCCTCATTCCCTACCTCCCCTCTTCCACACAGAGAGTGAGAGACCCTGTCCTCATTCCCTACCTCTCCTCTTCCACACAGAGATTGACTGACCCTGTCCTCACTCCCTACCTCTCCTCTTCACACAGAGAGAGTGAGACCGTGTCCTCATTCCCTACCTCTCCTCTTCCATACAGAGATTGTGACCCTGTCCTCACTCCCAACCTCTCCTCTTCACACAGAGAGTGAGTGACCCTGTCCTAATATCCTACCTCTCCACTGCCACACACACCGAGGTTGAGAGACCCTGTCCTCATTCCCTACCTCTCCTCTTCCACACAGAGAGTGAGAGACCCTGTCCTCAATTCCTACCTCTCCTATTCCACAACCGACGAGAGTGGCAGACCCTGTCCTCATTCCCTACCTCTCCTCTTCTCACAGAGAGTGACAGACACTGTCCTCAATCCCTACCTCTCGTCTTCACACAGAGAGTGAGAGACCCTGTCCTCAATCCCTTCCTCTCCTCTTCACACAGAGAGTGAGAGACCGTGTCCTCTTTCCCCACCTCTCCTCTTCCACAACCGACAAGTGTGAGAGACCCTGTCCTCATTCCCTCCCTCTCCTCTTCCACACAGAGAGGGAGAGACCCTGTCCTCATTCCCTACCTCTCCTCTTCCACACACCCCGAGAGTGTGACCCTGTCCTCATTCCCTACCTCTCCTCTTCCACAGAGAGAGTGAGAGACCCTGTCCTCATTCCCTACCTCTCCTCTTGACACAGGGAGTGAGAGACCCTGTCCTCATTCCCTACCTCTCCTCTTCCACACAGAGAGTGTGACACTGTCCTCATTCCCCACCTCTCCTCTTCCACATTGAGTGAGAGACCCTGACATCAATCCCTACCTCTCCTCTTCCACATTGAGAGTGAGAGACCCTGTCCTCATTCCCTACCTCTCCTCTTCCACACAGAGAGTGAGAGACCCTGTCCTCATTCCCTACCTCTCCTCTTCACACAGAGAGTGAGACCCTGTCCTCATTCCCTACGTCTCCACTTCCGCACAGAGAGTGAGACCCTGACCTCAATCCCTACCTCTCCTCTTCCACACAGAGAGTGAGAGACCCTGTCCTCATTCCCTAACTCTCCTCTTCCACACAGAGAGTGAGACCCTGTCCTCATTCCCTACCTCTCCTCTTGACACAGAGAGTGAGAGACCCTGTCCTCACTCCCTACCTCTCCTCTTGACACAGAGAGTGAGAGACCCTGTCCTCATGCCCTACCGCTCCTCTTCTACTCACCCCAAGAATGAGAGACCCTGTCCTCATTCCCTACCTCTCCTCTTCACACACCCCGAGAGTGAGACCCTGTCCTCATTCCCCACCTCTCCACTTCCACACAGAGGGCGAGAGACCCTGTCCTCAATCCCTACCTCTCCTCTTCCACACAGAGAGTGAGACCCTGTCCTCACTCCCTACCTCTCCTCTTGACATAGAGAGTGAGAGACCGTGTCCTCATTCCCTACCTCTCCTCTTGACACAGAGAGTGAGAGACCCTGTCCTCATTCCCTACCTCTCCTCTTCACACAGAGAGTGAGAGACCCTGTCCTCATTCCCTACGTCTCCTCTTCACACAGAGAGTGTGAGACCCTGTCCTCAATCCCTACTTCTCCTCTTCACACAGAGAGTGAGAGACCCTGTCCTACCTCCCTACCTCTGCTCTTCCACACAGAGAGTATGAGACCCTCTCCTCACTCCCCACCTCTCCACTTCCACAAAGAGAGTGAGAGACCCTGTCCTCATTCCCTACCTCTCCTTTTCACACAGAGAGTGAGACACTGTCCTCATTCCCTACCTCTCCTCTTCCACACAGAGAGTGAGAGACCCTGACCTCATTCCCTACCTCTCCTCTTCCACTCACCCCGAGAGTGTGAGACCCTGTCCTCATTCCCAAACTCTCCTCTTCCACACAGAGTGTGAGAGACCCTGTCCTCACTCCCTACCTCTCCTCTTCACACAGAGATTGAGTGACCCTGTCCTCATTCCCTACCTCTCCTCTTCCACACAGAGATTGAGAGACCCTGTCCTCATTCCCTACCTCTCCTCTTCCACATAGAGAGTGAGAGACCCTGTCCTCACTCCCTACCTCTCCTTTTCCACAAAGAGAGTGAGAGACCCTGTCCTCATTCCCTACCTCTCCTCTTCCACACAGAGAGTGAGACCCAGTCTTCATTCCCTACTTCACCTCTTCCACTCACCCCGAGAGTGATAGAGCCCTGTCCTGATTCACTAACTCTCCTCTTCCACACAGTGAGTGAGAGACCCTGTCCTCACTCCCTACCTCTCCTCTTACACACCCCGAGAGTGAGACCCTGTCCTCATTCCCTACCTCTCTTCATCCACACAGAGAATGCGTGACCCTGTCCTCATTCCCTACCACCCCTCTTCCACACAGAGAGTGAGAGACCCTGTCCTCATTCCCTACCTCTCCTCTTCCACACAGAGATTGACTGACCCTGTCCTCACTCCCTACCTCTCCTCTTCACACAGAGAGTGTGAGACCCTGTCCTCATTCCCTACCTCTCCTCTTCCATACAGAGAGAGAGACCCTGTCCTGACTCCCTACCTCTCCTCTTCACACAGAGAGTGAGTGATCCTGTCCTAATATCCTACCTCTCCACTGCCACACACACCGAGGTTGAGAGACCCTGTCCTCATTCCCTACCTCTCCTCTTCCACACAGAGAGTGAGAGACCCTGTCCTCAATCCCTACCTCTCCTCTTCCACAACCGACGAGAGTGACAGACCCTGTCCTCATTCCCTACCAATCCTCTTCCCACAGAGAGTGACAGACCCTGTCCTCAATCCCTACCTCTCCTCTTCACACAGAGAGTGAGAGACCCTGTCCTCAATCCCTACCTCTCCTCTTCACACAGAGAGTGAGAGACCATGTCCTCATTTCCTAACTCTCCTCTTCCACAACCGACGAGTGTGAGAGACCCTGCCCTCATTCCCTCCCTCTCCTCTTCCACACAGAGAGTGAGAGACCCTGTCCTCATTCCCTACCTCTCCTCTTCCACACACCCCGAGAGTGAGACCCTGTCCTCATTCCCTACCTCTCCTCTTCCACACAGAGAGTGAGAGACCCTGTCCTCACTCCCTACCTCTCCTCTTCACACAGAGAGTGAGACCCTGTCCTCAATCCCTACATTTCCTCTTCCACACAGAGAGTGAGAGACCCTGTCCTCAATCCCTACCTCTCCTCTTCACACAGAGAGTGAGAGACCCTGTCCTCATTTCCTAACTCTCCTCTTCCACAACCGACGAGTGTGAGAGACCCTGCCCTCATTCCCTCCCTCTCCTCTTCCACACAGAGAGTGAGAGACCCTGTCCTCATTCCCTACCTCTCCTCTTCCACACACCCCGAGAGTGAGACCCTGTCCTCATTCCCTACCTCTCCTCTTCCACACAGAGAGTGAGAGACCCTGTCCTCACTCCCTACCTCTCCTCTTCACACAGAGAGTGAGACCCTGTCCTCAATCCCTACCTCTCCTCTTCCACACAGAGAGTGAGAGACCCTGTCCTCATTCCCTACCTCTCCTCTCCCACGCAGAGCGTGAGAGACCCTGTCCTCATTCCCTACCTCTCCTCTTCCACACCGAGAGTGAGAGACCCTGCCCTCATTCCCTACCTCTCCTCTTCCACATTGAGAGTGAGAGACCCTGTCCTCATTCCCTACCTCTCCTCTTCCACACAGAGAGTGAGAGACCCTGTCCTCATTCCCACCCTCTCCTCTTCCACACAGAGAGTGAGAGACCCTGTCCTCACTCCCCACCTCTCCTCTTCCACAAAGAGAGTGAGAGACCCTGTCCTCATTCCCTACCTCTCCTTTTCACACAGAGAGTGAGACCCTGTCCTCATTCCCTACCTCTCCTCTACCACACAGAGAGTGAGAGACCCTGTCCTCATTCCCTACCTCTCCTCTTCCACTCACCCCGAGAGTGTGAGACCCTGTCCTCAATCCCAACCTCTCCTCTTCCACACAGAGTGTGAGAGACCCTATCCTCACTCCCTACCTCTCTTCTTCACACAGAGATTGAGTGACACTGTCCTCATTCCCTACCTCTCCTCTTCCACACAGAGTGTGAGAGACCCTGTCCTCATTCCCTACCTCTCCTCTTCCACATAGAGATTGAGAGACCCTGTCCTCACTCCCTACCTCTCCTTTTCCACAAAGAGAGTGAGAGACCCTGTCCTCATTCCCTACCTCTCCTCTTCCTCAACCGACGAGAGTGAGAGACCCTGTCCTCATACCCTACCTCTCCACTGCCACACACACCGAGACTGAGAGACCCTGTCCTCATCCCCTACCTCTCTTCTTCCACAACCGACGAGAGTGAGAGACCCTGTCCTGATTCCCTACCTCTCCACTTCCACACTGAGAGTGAGAGACCCTGTCCTCATTCCCTACCTCTCCTCTTGACACAGGGAGTGAGAGACCCTGTCCTCATTCCCTACCTCTCCTCTTCCACACAGAGAGTGTGACACTGTCCTCATTCCCCACCTCTCCTCTTCCACATTGAGTGAGAGACCCTGACATCAATCCCTACCTCTCCTCTTCCACATTGAGAGTGAGAGACCCTGTCCTCATTCCCTACCTCTCCTCTTCCACACAGAGAGTGAGAGACCCTGTCCTCATTCCCTACCTCTCCTCTTCACACAGAGAGTGAGACCCTGTCCTCATTCCCTACGTCTCCACTTCCGCACAGAGAGTGAGACCCTGACCTCAATCCCTACCTCTCCTCTTCCACACAGAGAGTGAGAGACCCTGTCCTCATTCCCTAACTCTCCTCTTCCACACAGAGAGTGAGACCCTGTCCTCATTCCCTACCTCTCCTCTTGACACAGAGAGTGAGAGACCCTGTCCTCACTCCCTACCTCTCCTCTTGACACAGAGAGTGAGAGACCCTGTCCTCATGCCCTACCGCTCCTCTTCTACTCACCCCAAGAATGAGAGACCCTGTCCTCATTCCCTACCTCTCCTCTTCACACACCCCGAGAGTGAGACCCTGTCCTCATTCCCCACCTCTCCACTTCCACACAGAGGGCGAAAGACCCTGTCCTCAATCCCTACCTCTCCTCTTCCACAAAGAGAGTGAGACCCTGTCCTCACTCCCTACCTCTCCTCTTGACATAGAGAGTGAGAGACCGTGTCCTCATTCCCTACCTCTCCTCTTGACACAGAGAGTGAGAGACCCTGTCCTCATTCCCTACCTCTCCTCTTCACACAGAGAGTGAGAGACCCTGTCCTCATTCCCTACGTCTCCTCTTGACAGAGAGAGTGAGAGACCCTGTCCTCAATCCCTACTTCTCCTCTTCACACAGAGAGTGAGAGACCCTGTCCTACCTCCCTACCTCTCCTCTTCCACACAGAGTGTATGAGACCCTGTCCTCACTCCCCACCTCTCCTCTTCCACAAAGAGAGTGAGAGACCCTGTCCTCATTCCCTACCTCTCCTTTTCACACAGAGAGTGAGACACTGTCCTCATTCCCTACCTCTCCTCTTCCACACAGAGAGTGAGAGACCCTGACCTCATTCCCTACCTCTCCTCTTCCACTCACCCCGAGAGTGTGAGACCCTGTCCTCATTCCCAACCTCTCCTCTTCCACACAGAGTGTGAGAGACCCTGTCCTCACTCCCTACCTCTACTCTTCACACAGAGATTGAGTGACCCTGTCCTCATTCCCTACCTCTCCTCTTCCACACAGAGATTGAGAGACCCTGTCCTCATTCCCTACCTCTCCTCTTCCACATAGAGAGTGAGAGACCCTGTCCTCACTCCCTACCTCTCCTTTTCCACAAAGAGAGTGAGAGACCCTGACCTCATTCCCTACCTCTCCTCTTCCACACAGAGAGTGAGACCCAGTCTTCATTCCCTACTTCACCTCTTCCACTCACCCCGAGAGTGATAGAGCCCTGTCCTGATTCACTAACTCTCCTCTTCCACACAGAGAGTGAGAGACCCTGTTCTCACTCCCTACCTCTCCTCTTACACACCCCGAGAGTGAGAACCTGTCCTCATTCCCTACCTCTCCTCATCCACACAGAGATTGCGTGACCCTGTCCTCATTCCCTACCTCCCCTCTTCAACACAGAGAGTGAGAGACCCTGTCCTCATTCCCTACCTCTCCTCTTCCACACAGAGATTGACTGACCCTGTCCTCACTCCCTACCTCTCCTCTTCACACAGAGAGTGTGAGACCCTGTCCTCATTCCCTACCTCTCCTCTTCCATACAGAGAGTGAGACCCTGTCCTGACTCCCTACCTCTCCTCTTCACACAGAGAGTGAGTGATCCTGTCCTAATATCCTACCTCTCCACTGCCACACACACCGAGGTTGAGAGACCCTGTGCTCATTCCCTACCTCTCCTCTTCCACACAGAGAGTGAGAGACCCTGTCCTCAATCCCTACCTCTCCTCTTCCACAACCGACGAGAGTGACAGACCCTGTCCTCATTCCCTACCTATCCTCTTCCCACAGAGAGTGACAGACCCTGTCCTCAATCCCTACCTCTCCTCTTCACACAGAGAGTGAGAGACCCTGTCCTCATTCCCTACCTCTCCTTTTCACACAGAGAGTGAGAGACCCTGTCCTCATTCCCTACGTCTCCACTTCCGCACAGAGAGTGAGACCCTGACCTCAATCCCTACCTCTCCTCTTCCACACAGAGAGTGAGAGACCCTGTCCTCATTCCCTAACTCTCCTCTTCCACACAGAGAGTGAGACCCTGTCCTCATTCCCTACCTCTCCTCTTGACACAGAGAATGAGAGACCCTGTCCTCACACCCTACCTCTCCTCTTGACACAGAGAGTGAGAGACCCTGTCCTCATTCCCTACCGCTCCTCTTCTACTCACCCCAAGAGTGAGAGACCCTGTCCTCATTCCCTACCTCTCCTCTTCACACACCCCGAGAGTGAGACCCTGTCCTCATTCCCTACCTCTCCACTTCCACACAGAGGGCGAGAGACCCTGTCCTCAATCCCTACCTCTCCTCTTCCACACAGAGAGTGAGACCCTGTCCTCACTCACTCCCTCTGCTTTTGACACAGAGAGTGAGAGACCGTGTCCTCATTCCCTACCTCTCCTCTTGACACAGAGAGTGAGAGACCCTGTCCTCATTCCCTACCTCTCCTCTTGACACAGAGAGTGAGAGACCCAGTCCTCATTCCCTACGTCTCCTCTTCACACAGAGAGCGAGAGACCCTGTCCTCAATCCCTACTTCTCCTCTTCCACACGGAGTGTGAGAGACCCTGTCCTCACTCCCCACCTCTCCTCTTCCACAAAGAGAGTGAGAGACCCTGTCCTCATTCCCTACCTCTCCTTTTCACACAGAGAGTGAGACACTGTCCTCATTCCCTACCTCTCCTCTTCGACACAGAGCGTGAGAGACCCTGTCCTCATTCCCTACCTCTCCTCTTCCACTCACCCCGAGAGTGTGAGACCCTGTCCTCATTCCCAACCTCTCCTCTTCCAGACAGAGTGTGAGAGACCCTGTCCTCACTCCCTACCTCTCCTCTTCACACAGAGATTGAGTGACCCTGACCTCATTCCCTACCTCTCCTCTTCCACACAGAGAGTGAGAGACCCTGTCCTCATTCCCTACCTCTCCTCTTCCACATAGAGAGTGAGAGACCCTGTCCTCACTCCCTACCTCTCCTTTTCCACAAAGAGAGTGAGAGACCCTGTCCTCATTCCCTACCTCTCCTCTTCCACACAGAGAGTGAGACCCAGTCCTCATTCCCTACTTCACCTCTTTCACTCACCCCGAGAGTGAGAGAGCCCTGTCCTGATTCACTACCTCTCCTCTTCCACACAGAGAGTGAGAGACCCTGTCCTCACTCCCTACCTCTCCTCTTACACACCCCGAGAGTGAGACCCTGTCATCATTCCCTACCTCTCCTTATCCACACAGAGATTGCGTGACACTGTCCTCATTCCCTACCTCCCCTCTTCCACACAGAGAGTGAGAGACCCTGTCCTCATTCCCTACCTCTCCTCTTCCACACAGAGATTGACTGACCCTGTCCTCACTCCCTACCTCTCCTCTTCACACAGAGAGAGTGAGACCGTGTCCTCATTCCCTACCTCTCCTCTTCCATACAGAGATTGTGACCCTGTCCTCACTCCCAACCTCTCCTCTTCACACAGAGAGTGAGTGACCCTGTCCTAATATCCTACCTCTCCACTGCCACACACACCGAGGTTGAGAGACCCTGTCCTCATTCCCTACCTCTCCTCTTCCACACAGAGAGTGAGAGACCCTGTCCTCAATTCCTACCTCTCCTATTCCACAACCGACGAGAGTGGCAGACCCTGTCCTCATTCCCTACCTCTCCTCTTCCACACAGAGTGACAGACACTGTCCTCAATCCCTACCTCTCGTCTTCACACAGAGAGTGAGAGACCCTGTCCTCAATCCCTTCCTCTCCTCTTCACACAGAGAGTGAGAGACCGTGTCCTCTTTCCCTACCTCTCCTCTTCCACAACCGACAAGTGTGAGAGACCCTGTCCTCATTCCCTCCCTCTCCTCTTCCACACAGAGAGGGAGAGACCCTGTCCTCATTCCCTACCTCTCCTCTTCCACACACCCCGAGAGTGTGACCCTGTCCTCATTCCCTACCTCTCCTCTTCCACAGAGAGAGTGAGAGACCCTGTCCTCATTCCCTACCTCTCCTCTTGACACAGGGAGTGAGAGACCCTGTCCTCATTCCCTACCTCTCCTCTTCCACACAGAGAGTGTGACACTGTCCTCATTCCCCACCTCTCCTCTTCCACATTGAGTGAGAGACCCTGACATCAATCCCTACCTCTCCTCTTCCACATTGAGAGTGAGAGACCCTGTCCTCATTCCCTACCTCTCCTCTTCCACACAGAGAGTGAGAGACCCTGTCCTCATTCCCTACCTCTCCTCTTCACACAGAGAGTGAGACCCTGTCCTCATTCCCTACGTCTCCACTTCCGCACAGAGAGTGAGACCCTGACCTCAATCCCTACCTCTCCTCTTCCACACAGAGAGTGAGAGACCCTGTCCTCATTCCCTAACTCTCCTCTTCCACACAGAGAGTGAGACCCTGTCCTCATTCCCTACCTCTCCTCTTGACACAGAGAGTGAGAGACCCTGTCCTCACTCCCTACCTCTCCTCTTGACACAGAGAGTGAGAGACCCTGTCCTCATGCCCTACCGCTCCTCTTCTACTCACCCCAAGAATGAGAGACCCTGTCCTCATTCCCTACCTCTCCTCTTCACACACCCCGAGAGTGAGACCCTGTCCTCATGCCCCACCTCTCCACTTCCACACAGAGGGCGAGAGACCCTGTCCTCAATCCCTACCTCTCCTCTTCCACACAGAGAGTGAGACCCTGTCCTCACTCCCTACCTCTCCTCTTGACATAGAGAGTGAGAGACCGTGTCCTCATTCCCTACCTCTCCTCTTGACACAGAGAGTGAGAGACCCTGTCCTCATTCCCTACCTCTCCTCTTCACACAGAAAGTGAGAGACCCTGTCCTCATTCCCTACGTCTCCTCTTCACACAGAGAGTGTGAGACCCTGTCCTCAATCCCTACATCTCCTCTTCACACAGAGAGTGAGAGACCCTGTCCTACCTCCCTACCTCTGCTCTTCCACACAGAGAGTATGAGACCCTCTCCTCACTCCCCACCTCTCCACTTCCACAAAGAGAGTGAGAGACCCTGTCCTCATTCCCTACCTCTCCTTTTCACACAGAGAGTGAGACACTGTCCTCATTCCCTACCTCTCCTCTTCCACACAGAGAGTGAGAGACCCTGACCTCATTCCCTACCTCTCCTCTTCCACTCACCCCGAGAGTGTGAGACCCTGTCCTCATTCCCAAACTCTCCTCTTCCACACAGAGTGTGAGAGACCCTGTCCTCACTCCCTACCTCTCCTCTTCACACAGAGATTGAGTGACCCTGTCCTCATTCCCTACCTCTCCTCTTCCACACAGAGATTGAGAGACCCTGTCCTCATTCCCTACCTCTCCTCTTCCACATAGAGAGTGAGAGACCCTGTCCTCACTCCCTACCTCTCCTTTTCCACAAAGAGAGTGAGAGACCCTGTCCTCATTCCCTACCTCTCCTCTTCCACACAGAGAGTGAGACCCAGTCTTCATTCCCTACTTCACCTCTTCCACTCACCCCGAGAGTGATAGAGCCCTGTCCTGATTCACTAACTCTCCTCTTCCACACAGTGAGAGACCCTGTCCTCACTCCCTACCTCTCCTCTTACACACCCCGAGAGTGAGACCCTGTCCTCATTCCCTACCTCTCTTCATCCACACAGAGAATGCGTGACCCTGTCCTCATTC